>NC_080675.1:61538470-61769892 GCF_030445035.2 Dasypus novemcinctus
TTAGCCACAAAAATAATGGTAAAAGTAAATGAATTCAGCATTCCTTCTTATTGCCCTATATTCTTGTTGCCTTTTTTATATACAGGCAAATGATTATTTTCAGAAATGACAACTATTTCCATATCTTATTTTCATAGTAGGTAGTTAGTTATTAAATGTCACTAATACAAATTGTGCCATTCAAATACAGTTTGACTTACCAGTGATTAACATTGAAAATAAACAATACTGGTGTTACCACTTGAGTTTTAGTTGTATTTTCCATCTCTTTGGTCAGACATTAGAACTGCCCAAGAAAAGCAAGAAGACAGATGGTGCATGCCGCTATGTTTTCCTGTCTTGTGTGTGAATTTTAGCCTACCCTCTCATTTTACTCACGCTTAATTTGCTCAGTAAAATAGTTTGTAGCTAGTGACAGCAGGAGCCAAGATCCATGGAAAAACTGATCATCAGAATTCTACTTTCCTTTTACTTATTTCCTTTCCCTTCATTACCCTTCTTTTATGGTGAAACTAGAAGATAGTATTTTAAAGTCCCTCACTTTATAGTTTGTTAAATTCTTTGAGCCTTGTTTACAGGGGTGGGATTTAATAAAATCATTGCTGAGTGATTCATACAATATGCTTTTGTTTGTTTGCTTGTTTTTTAAAATGCTAAATTTGAAATATTTATGAAATAGTCCAGTATTTTTAAATAAAATAAGTTGAATTTATTTCTTTAGTTTACACAGTTTTCAAAATATGTAGCAATCTTTAAAGATCTTTGAATGGGTGTTTAATACTTTCCTCAGGTTTGCTTTATAGTATCTTAACCTGTCTTTTGGTCATACGAACAGAGAAAGTAATTTTTTTTAAAAAAGGCAAGATGTGTACAAAAATTTAAACACCCATTAATTTGTCCCATCAGTGTTTTTGAAAGAAATTCCAAAGCAGGTGATTTGGCCAAATAGGACAAATGTCAGCCATTCTGATTAAGTGGTTTCTTCCTGCTTTTATGCTTTTATTTTTATTGAAAAATCTAACAGTCTTGATTTTTTAAAAAATCTGTTAGGTAAAATACTGGTATACTATCTTAAGTATTTGGAAAATTCAAGTCTGAATTAGTAGAAAATGTTCAAGGGTGCATATGCACACCAAAAATATTATTTTTATTAATTAATTAATTTAAAAGATTTATTTATTTCTCTTCCCTTCTCCCCCCTCCCCCAGTTGTCTGCTCTCTGTGTCCATTCCCTGTGTGTTCTTCTATGACCGCTTCTATCCTTATCAGCGACACCGGGAATCTGTTTCTTTTTGTTGCGTCATCTTGTTGTGTCAGCTCTCCGTGTGTGCGGTGCCATTCTTGGGCAGGCTGCACTTTCTTTTGCTCTGGGCGGCTCTCCTTACGGGGCGCACTCCTTGTGCATGGGGCTTCCCTATGCGGGGGACACCACTGTGTGGCACGGCACTCCTTGCATGCATCAGCACTGCGCATGGGCCCACACGGGCCCACACGGGCCAAGGAGGCCTGGGATTTGAACCGCAGACCTCCCATGTGGTAGGCGGATGCCCTATCCATTGGGCCAAGTCCGCTTCCCTTAGTTTATTTTTTGAGATACTGGGGACTGGGGATTGAACCTGGGACCTCATATGTGGGGAGCTGGCACTCAACCACTGAGCCACATTGACTCCCCTGAGTTTTTTTCATTTGTTTGGTTTGTTGTTTGCTTTTTTGTTTTTTCAGGAAGCACCAAGAACTGAACCTGGGACCTCCCATGTGGGAGGTAGGTGCTCAGTTGCTCGAGCCACATCTGCTTCCACTTTTATTGGTTTTTAAATAATAAACACAGAAAACTAATAAAGGCTAAATAAGAATTTTGTGACATTTAATAGGTAAAAAAACCCCACTTGTAGTGCTAGGTACTGTGTTTCAAGTAGATTTCAAGTAAATCCCAATTTGCCTTTTTCCTTAAATAAATTTTTATTGAATTTTATCATTCATATATGCACATATATAAACAGGAAGTGTACCGTAAAATTTGTAAATTTATAAAACAAACATGCGTTTCATTATAAAAGGCTCCCATACATCTTCTTACCATCAACACCCTGCATTGTTGTGAAACGTTTGTCACAAACTATGAAAGAGCAGTGTCAAAATATTGCTACTAACTATAGACCGTTTCTTACATTTGGTGTATTTTCCTCCACCCACCCAATTATTAACCCCTATATTAGTGTTATTGTTTATGAGAAAACTTTCTCGTATTTGTCCTGTTAACCATAGTCTATCACCTACCACTGGATTCCCTGTGTTATACATTCTCATGCTTTGTACAATCCATTCAAAAGTGTACACTCAGTGGTTCTCATTTTCATCACAGAGTTGTGCTGTCATCACCTCAGTCAATTTTAGAAGGTTTTCATTACTCCACAAGGAAAAATCCCATATTCCCTTATCCCTCTCCCCATTGTCCTTTACTATTGAAATGATATCTTCTTGCCATTGCAGCAAAATATTACAAGAGTACTGTTAGCTATCATCCATAACTTATATTAGTTGTAGTTTTCCCGTGTATCACCATATTCTTAGCACTTTGTAAAAGAAGAACATTCTTATAGTTATAATATTAACCACAATCTTCATCCATCACCAAAATCACTGTTATACATTCCCTAGATTATTCTTTAGTTTCCTTTCAGTTGTCATTTACACCCACAGACTACCCCTTTCAGCCACAGTCACATTTATAAATCAGTAGTTATATTCACTGTAATGTGTTCCCATCAACTCTATTTCCATTCTTTTACAATTAACCTTATTAATAATGCTACATATATTAAGCACCAGCTCCCATTCTCACCCCACATTCTACTTCCTAGTAAACTATCTCTAGAATTTACCCCTGTGAGTTTACTCATTATGTTTAGTTAATATTAGTGAGACCATACACTGTTTGTCCTTTTGTGTCTGGCTTATTTCCCTCAACATAATATCCTCTAGGTTCATCCAGGTTGTCATATACATCCCGATTTCATTTCTTCTTACAGCTAAGTAGTATTTTATTGTATGTATATACCACATTTTGTTTATCCATTCATCGGTTGATGGACACTTGGGCTAGTTCCATATTTTAGCAATTGTGAATAATGCTGCTATGAACATCAACGTGTAGATGTCATTCCTTGCTTTCAGGTCTTCTGAATATATTACCAGTAAGAGGATTGCTGGATCGTATAGAAGTTCTAGATTCAGCTTCTTGAAGTACTGCGAAACGGTCTTCCACGGAGGTTGTACTATTCTACATTCCCACCAACAGTGAAAGGAGTATTCCTATTTCTCCATACCCTTTCCAGCTCTTGTAGTTTTCTGTTTTTTTAATGGCAGTTCTATAAGGTGTGAAATGGTATTTCATTGTTTTAATTTGCATTTCCCTAATAGCTCATGATGTTAAGCATTTTTTCATGTGCTTTTTGGCCATTAGTATTTCCTCTTTGGATAAATGTATATAAAGTTGAAATAAAGATACATTTTCATTACTATGTATTTAAAAAGGTGAACTTTACAGTCAGAATCTAATGTAGTATTCAATCTCAGGTTGTAAATTAGTAAATTTAATAGGTATTTTCTCTCTAGGTAAATTTCTAGAATTTAAGAGAGGCATCCCAAAGAAGAAATGACCGTTCTGTCTATTAACATTCTACAACAGTCTTGTTCAATGGAAAAGAATCTTATTTCCTTATTACCAGCTAAAACAATCAAATTAACTAGATTGCCATCATCTTGTCACTGTATTTTTTTCTTGGACGTGTAAAAATTATCTGATGAGTGATTCAGCATTGGATTACTTAGTTTTCTGAAAATAATATTGCTAATTTGCTGGCTGTACATTGAGCTACCACTATAATCATTTTTCCCATTTGTCTATCTTTAACATTGATTCATTGCATAGACTTTAGAAATACATTTATTCTTACTAGCGTAGAAATATTTTGCCATTGCTGTTTATTGCAATATTAATTAAAAAATATAATTTTCGCATTGTAATTTTGCTGTAAGGTATATCAAAATTTTTAGGTTACAGGGTATTTTAAGTATATATTTAAAATGACTATTTTTTTTTAACCTGACTATCGACCTACAGGAAAATGATTAAATAAATTAGACTGTATTCATAAAATTTTTAATGATTATTAAGGACATCAGCAATGCATACAAAATAAAAAGTAAAAATAGCAGGCTGTGAAACTGTAGAATGTGAGCCCAATTTGTATATCTAGTGGAGGGAACCCCATAATTATATAATTATAGGACTGGAAGAAATAGCAAAATACTAACACTGGATTCTTTGAATGATGGGATTATGGGTAGTTTTTTATTTTGCTCTTTAAATATTTCCTACATTGATTTAATTTTCCAGAATAGGAATGTTAATGTGATATAATAATAAAGACTAAAACAGAAGTTACTTCTAACCTTAAAAAAGATAGCTTCCATTTTTGATGCCCATGTAGGACCTGGCATGTTTCTAATAGTTTTCTGTGAATATTTATCAATACTCAGAGGATTTAAATAGGAAACATATAATTCAGAGCATCATGATTAATAATTTTAATATATGAACAGTGAACTAAAAATGCTTGAAGTACATATGAAAAGTTGTCATTTGATGAAATAACAAATGAGAATCTTGCTTAGTAGTATACTTTTTTGGTGGAAATATTAAAATATGTTAACTTCTTGAAAGGTCAGTATAAATATTTGAGATTATTTTGCTGATATTTGTTAAAGCTTATAGACTTTTCCAAAGCATTGTCACAAAAATGGAACAGACTTTAGGGGTTTAAGAGGCAGAATATATTTTGGGCTTTTAAGACAAACTGGGTTCTAAAGAGACTCAATCATTTAGCCAGTTTACCTAATATTTCTATGCTTCTGGGTCCTAATCTGAAAAATAAGGCTTATATAATATCTGCCCGACTTGACTGTTATGAGGATTCAATAAGAATGTGTTTGAAGTACTTAGAAAAGTGTCTGGCACATGGTAGATGCTTAATAAAATGGGCTATTGTTTTAATTGTTAGCTATTCCAATCATTTTAACATTCTCAGATTTCTTGAGTGAATATTTTTTAAAAAGAAAAATTAACAGAAAGTTTTGGATTCAGATAAATTTAAAAAAAACCAAACCTTTAAGGTTATAATATTCTGAAATGCAGTTTGGCAAATGCTCATGGATGTGACCATAGGTAAATCATTTGTTCTTTCTCAGCATTAATTATTTTGTATATAAAATTAGAAATTATACCAGAGTAGTTTTGTTGAGCTAAAGTCACCAGTGGACCTTTTTAAAAACCATTCTTAACACCTTCTTTGCTGCCAGCCTGGCTTAAGCCCCTTCAACTTTTGGATGACTTAGTGATCTCCTTTACACATAAAAACCAATATTAAAAGTATTTGTAGTTGCTCCAACAGGAGCTTTAAATCTGCAAAAAATCTTTTCCTAAAAATTACAAAATCCTGAGGAAAGAAATAAAAACTAAATACATGGCGAGGCATACCATGTTCATAGATTGGAAAACTCTGTAAAGTTTACTGACATCTAGTAAAGATGTCAGTTCTTCACAAACTGATTTTTAGGTTTAATCCATACTATAGAATATTACTCAGCAATAAAAAACTAAAAAATTATTGATATTTGCAGTAACTTGGATGGATCTCTCAAGGGTGTTATTTTGAGTGAAAAAAAGCCTGTCTGAAATGATTACCTACTTATATTTCCGATTTATGTAACATTCTTGCAATGGCAAAATTATAGAAATGAAGAATAGATTAATGGTTGGCAGGGGTTAGGGAGGTGGTTATGGCTATAAAAAGGTAGCATGAGGGATTCTTGTGATGGAGCTGTTCTGTATCTTGACTTTGGTTTTTACATGAATTTACACATATTGCATTGGTTAAACATATACATAGATGAATGCGTATAAAACTTGTGAAATCTGAATAAGGGTGGTGGATTGTATTGTTGACAGTCTACTTTTGACGTTGTATTATAATTATGCAAGATGTTTTTCTTAAGGGAAACTGGATGAAGGGTAGACAGGATCTCTTTGTGTTATTTCTTACAATTGCATGTCAATCTACAATTATCTCAAAATAAAATTTTTAAAAAGATTTTATTTGTATGAAAGCATGCTTTGCTCCACTCCCTGAGATCTGATTTAGCAGGCCTGAGTTGGGACCTACACATCTGTATTTTCTAAAAGTCTATAGATAATTAATAATGCACAGCCCCAGTTAAGGTGAGATAGCGAGGCTCTTAAGGATATTTTAAAGGTGACTCTTCAGTACTTACAAAGGCTTTAAATGTTGTTGGTACTCTCCTGTATGTATGTTGGTCTGATTTAACTTTAGGACTTTGGACTTTTCCTTTTTTCTTTTTTTTTTTAGTAGATGTAACACTAATTGCTCTTAAATCTATCGTCATAATTAGGGTTGTTTTTTTGCCTCGTTTACAAAATAAAGATAGGAAAGAATGAAATTTTCCTGGAGTAAATAACAGGGAATTAGATGACAGGAAAATGAGGAAGAAGATTAATGAAAATAATTGTGTTTGTGAAAAGAAAGATTGCCTGATAAGAAATTAACTTTCAGTGAAAGAAAAGCTTTATATATATATGGATCATTCACCACCATCACCACTCTAGAAGGGGTATAAGAGGAAGTAAAATGAAAGAAACTTAAAATATTTTTGAAAAATTGAGGAATTGTGTATATCAGTAGCCACACATTGAAGTTTTCTATGACAGCTTTGTTGTTCACAACAAAGATTGGGGGTGCATAATCTTGGAAGAGAGGTGGTTACCTCAATATAAAATGCTATTGTTATCAGGCTGTTTACAAACAGGTACTTATCTAAACAAAATTCCTTAAAACCGTGTTTCTAAAACTTGCTAGTTCATAAGAATCCTTTGAAGATTTTGAATTCTTGAGTTGAGGGTGAGCCTCGGAATCTCTTATTAATAGGTGATTTTTAAGAAAGGGAAACAGTAGTTTACAGCATCCCATTTAGAATTTGAATGGAGTAAAATTAGCAAGTCTAATGCATAGCTCAGTAGTTTTATGTAATAGTTGATAATATTAATAAAAAAGTAATTTTAGTTCTAGGGAATTTGCTTTCATATTACTTATGAAATAAGTAACATTTTTTACTTTATTTTTCATTTCTAGAATTTAAACGTTAACAACTATAGAATAAAAGCATTGATTAGACCTCCCTTTCTAATTACGTGAGAAGCTAATTACCCTAATTAACACTACTGCCAAAAAACAAAAACGATGGATTAAAATTGTTTAATCTGTTAAAATATACCAGTGCAGTACAAATAATAACAGATATTTATATAGTACTTAGAGTGTACCATGCACTTGGTCTTAAACATCTTTGAAATATTAACATAATTCTTAGCATAACCTCTGCAGTATTCTTATTCTCATTTGCAGATTAGAAAACTAAAGGGAGCTGAGGTGGCACAAGAGAATGATTGCCTCTTTTCCACTCTGGAAAGTCCCAAGATTGGTTCCCGGAGCTGCTTAATAATAATACAAGCAGTCACAGAAGAACGCACAGAGCCGTGGACAATGGACACAGAGAGCAGACAGTGGAGAGATGGGGGAGAAATAAATAAATAAAAATCTTTAAAGAAAGAAAGAAAACTAACATGCTTGATGAGTAACTTGAAAGAAAGTAAAAAATAATCAGGATAAAACCTAACAGATAAGCAGGGCATTGAAGCCAGTGTAGATCTTTTTTTAAAAATTTTACTGTGGTAAAATATATATAACAAAGTTTTCCATTTTAACTATTTTTAAGTGTACAATGCAGAGGCATTAATTATATTCATAGTGATGTCTAACCGTCACCACCATCCGTTATCAAAACTTTGTCATCACCACAAATAGAAAGTCTGTACCCATTAAGCAATAATTCCTCATTTCCCCTTCCCCCTACCCCCTGATAATCTCTAATCTGTTTCTATGAATCAGCCTTACTCTATATACCTCATATAAATGGAATTATAAAATACTTGTCCTTTTGTATCTGGTTTATTTAACATAGTATAGTGTTTTCGAGGTTCCTCCATGTTGTTGCATGTATCAGAACTCCATTCCTTTTTATGACCAAATAATATTCGATTGTATATATATACTACATTTTGTTTATTCATCTGTTAATGGGCACTTGGGTTGTTTCTACCTTTTGGCATTCTGAACAATTCTACTATGAACATTGTTGTACAAATATCTGTTTGAGTCCCTATTTTCAATTATTTGGGATATATACCTAGGAGTAAAATTGTAGGGTCATATGGCAATTCTGTGTTTAACTCTTTGAGGAGCTGCCATTCTGCGTTTAACTTTTTGAGGAACTGTTTTCCATAGTGGCTGAACCACTTTACATTCCCACTAGCAATGCATGAGGAGTCCAATTTCTCTACATCCTTACCAACACTTATTTCCTGTTGTTTTTATTTGTTTGTTTTTGCTAGCCATCCTAGTAGGTGTGAAATGGAATCTTTCCTTAATGACTAATAATGTTGAGCATCTTTGCATGTGCCTATTGGCCATTTGTATGTTTTCTTTGGAGAAATGTCCATTCTATTCCTTGATCCATATTTTAATTGGGTTGTTTGTCTTTTTGTTGTTTTCATGGGATTCAGGCTTAAATCTTGAGGACAATTTTTGAACCAAATAAAATTACACTCTGCTTTTCACAGCTTAAGTGACTTATCCTAAGTGAAGAGTCACCACACTGCAAAAAGCTGGGACTTCAAAACTCTTTTTTTAGAGGTAAACTAGAAATAAACATACCTATTTCCCAACCAGGGACTACAAGAAAAATTGCCCATCCGGAACTGGAGTCACACTATCTGAATGGCTTTTAAAAACCTCAGATTTTAAATTACAGTTTATAGTGCCCCCCAGCCTTCTAACCTAAGGAATTGCAGTATCTCAACTTTAATCCAAGTTTCAATGAATTTTGACAGATAAAGTCCTAAAAATATGAGCTCAAAGTCAAAGCTCATAAAAGATTCATTGAATTAATGTATCTTATGCCAGAGGAAGCAGCAGAATAGTCCCATGAAGACATCAGATTTTGGAATTGTCATCAACTCTCTGTAATATGATTAGACAAATTGAAGAATAGTTCAAAAATATAAATAAGAAGCAGTGATCTATTAAAGGAGATTAAGATTTTAAAAATGATTAAATTAGTCTCCTAGACTTGAAAGATAATTAAAATTTCAAATCCAATAGGTTCAGCAAGTTAAACGCAGCTGAAGAGAGAATGAAGAAACTACAAAATATAGCATTGAAAAGTAAAGAGATGAAAAATATGAATGATTTTACATTTGTGGTGGAAGGTAGACTGAGGTCGTCTAACATCTAATCAAAGTTTTAGAAAAAAAGAATAAAATTTAGCAAAGACAGTATTTGAAGCATTTACATTGAAAAAATTTCCCAAACTGTTTGAAAACACCTAAGATTCAAGAATTGCAACTAGAATAAATATTTTAAAAATGCACATGTGGCTATATCATAGTGAAACTACTGGATGCTAAAAACAAAGATGAGATATTTAAATCAACCAGAGAAGAAAGACATTAACTACAAAAGGACTGTTAAAACTAACACTGACTTTACCAAAATGATGAAGGAAGATGACAGTGAATACTTTAAAGCTCTGAAAGAAAGGGACTGTAATTCTAAAATTATATACCCAATGAAAATAGTTATCATGAGCAAAGGAAAAATTAAAGACATTTTTAGACAGAAATTGAGTGTTTGGTACCAGTAGACCCTCACTAAAGGAAATTTTAGATGACAAACATCAAGTAGAAGAATTGTGATCCTGGATGATAAGTCTTGGGTGCCAAAAGAAGAGAAGAGCAAAGAAAGTGATAAATATGAATAAATTTTTGAAAAGAAAACATAACTTTATAAAATAATGGTGATGATGTTTTGTGAGGTTAAAAAAAAAAACAAACTAAAATTCTGGCCAACAACAACATGCAAAAGAATCCACAAGAAGGCAAGAAAGGACAAAAGAGAAACATACAAGTTGGGAACAATAGGGAAACGGACTTTGGCCCAGTCGTTAGGGCGTCCGTCTACCACATGGGAGGTCCGCGGTTCAAGCCCCGGGCCTCCTTGACCTGTGTGGAGCTGGCCCATGCGCAGTGCTGATGTGCGCAAGGAGTGCCGTGCTACACAGGGGTGTCCCCCGTGTAGGGGAGCCCCACACGCAAGGAATGCACCCATAAGGAGAGCCGCCCAGCCCGAAGGAGGGAGCAGCCTGCCGAGGAATGGCGCTGTCCACACTTCCCGTGCCGCTGGCGACAACAGAAGCAGACAAAGAAACAAGACGCAGCAAAAAGACACAGAAAACAGACAACCGGGGGAGGGGAGGGGAATTAAATAAATAAAAATAAATCTTTAAAAAAAAAAAAAGTTGGGAACAATAGAAATCACACAATAAGAGGTAGATGTGTATCCAGATATGCCAGTAATCACTAGAAAAGTGAAAGGTCCTAAATGCTCTAATTGAAAGAAAAGACCATTAGACTAGATTATAATAAAGAAAACCCAACTATAGGCTCTTTCTAATAGCCACCAAAGAAACCTGGTATAGCTCTAGCAATATTAGCCAAATAGTCTTTAAGGCAAAAGCTTTATTAGAGGTAAAGAGGGTTACCTCTATTTGATACTATTTGAACTTATTTGATAAAGTTCCGTTTGCCAGGAAAGATATATCAATTTTCTTTAAAATTTGCACTTCATAACAACTATTGATATAAATACATACTAAAAAGTAACAAAAATATAAGGAGACATGGAATAATCCTCTATGTAATGGGTGATTTTAAACATACCTTCAGTAATTGATGAAGCAGCAAAAAAAGTAGTAAGGATACAGTTAGTAAACTTGATTTATTGGACAAATGTAGTGCAATACTCCCCCCAAATGCAGAATACACATTGTTTCTGCACATGTGGAACTTTTACAAAGTGGACCAAATCTTTCTCCAAGCCTGTGTTACCTCTGAATTTTTCACTATGTGGGTTTATTGTTGACACAAATTCTTGTTTTTAATTACTTGCAACCCAGAGACCCTTAACTAATATGTTAAATATAAAAAACAGCCTAAATATTCATCATGAGGGGAATGATTAATTAAACTATAAGGCCATTCACATAATGAATTCTGCTGTAGTTAAAAGGATGAGTGTGGTGCAAGGGGAAGGAATAAGAGGAAACAGAAGGAAAATATATTTAAGAGGCAGAGTTTCTCAGACTGCTAGATGTTTGCACTGAATTAGAATGCAGAAATCAGGGGTGGGAAGCGGATTTGGCTCAACTGTAGAGTGTCCGCCTACCACATGGGAGGCCCAGGGTTCAAACCCAGGGCCTCCTGACCCTTGTGGAGAGCTGGCACACGCGCAGTACTGATGCGTGCAAGGTAGGTTATAGGATTTTCTTAATGATAAGATACAGGGTGTGATCATATGAATGTGTTGCTGAAGTAGGATGAAGGATGAGGTCATTGAAGGAGAGGCTTTCAAGGAACTAAGCAGCCAGGTTGTTGAAAGGATCATCTACATGTATAGTGAAGCCATCAACAAGTGGTATTGGAGAAAGGGACAAGAGCTAAAGTCATCTGCAAAATGAGGAGGAATGATCTGGAGGTTAGTAGATGAGAACAACAAGGATGTTGGGTATTAAGTGATACAATCTAATGACGTAAGATTCCAAATTGGGAGGTTTTAAAGAGGAAGGAGGAAGAAGAGAAAGCAGCAAAGAACAGTAAGGAGAACTTTTACCCACTGGTAGGTTGAATTATGTACCCCCAGAAAAGCAGATTCTTAATCTTAATTCATTCCTGTGGCTGTGAACACAATGTAAATAGGATTTTTTAGAAAGTTGCTTTTGGTTAAGGTTTGGCCAACTGAATTGGAATGGGTCTTCTGTTACTGGAGGCCTTACAGAGTAGGCTACGGAGAGAAAGCCACAGTGAGATGATAAAAGCTGAAGAGGAAGGAGAGGACTTTATCATGTGCATTGCCATGTGACAGAAAAGCCCAGGACCCATAGATTTCCCACAGCCAGTTCAAGAACACCACAGTTTTTGGGGAAAAAGTATCACCTTGCTGACACCTTATTTTGGACTTCTCCTAGGCTGGAAACTGGGAGCCAATAAATTCTCATTATGTAAGCCAAATCATTTTATGGTATTTGTGACTACAACCTGGAAACTAACACATCAAACCTGTGTTGTAAGATCTAGAGAGAAAAAAAAAATGCTACTACTTGAGAAACTGTAGAGGAATTGTCCTCAGGCGAGAACCCGTTTTTTGTGTGAACCGTAAGATTAAGGAAGTTATTCCAAGAAGAACTGATTGATGATGAGCCATGTATTCCAGAAGGAACAGTGGAAGTTACAGGACTTTGAAAGGGAATATCAGGGCAGAATAGAGGATGTAAAACTCTATCAGGATTAGAGATGAAAGGTGACCTGGGAGTCTGTGGTTTCTTGTAATGAATAACATAACAGTTTTACCGTGTTCATTGGGGTTACTCCTCCAAAGTTGATGGTGGGGGCAAGGGTGGATTCCTGGGACTGTCTCATTATTTTTTGATGATGGGAGTAGAAGGCATTGAGGAGGTGTGGTCTTAATCCCAGTGCAGGGGTTCCCTCTTGACTTCCACTGTAAGTAGGACATGATGTGTGCATGTGCTGTCTTGACCTCAGTTCTTTCTTTTCCTTTTTTTCCCCCAAGATAGAAATATGTATGTTTATATTATATATATTTAATCATAGAAGTGATTTTATACCAACTTAGAAAGGATTTAGTTCATTTTGTTGCTTGACACATAATTTTACATCTAAAACTGTTAGAATCTCTGGAAGAAAAAAACAGGAATTAAAGGAACATGGTCAAATTCTGATAGAAATTCACCTATGAGACTTCAGATCTGTCCCCAAACTCTGATTCTGCCCTTAATATAAAGTACATAGAGTATGTACCCTATTCTGCACTCTTGCTCCTGCCATCCCTTAGCCTGGATATCTCTCCCTTCCTTCGTCTTTTGTTTTAAAATTTTTAAAATTAAATTGTTTAATAAAATCAATTTTATTAATACAAATTAATAAATCATAAACCCATCCAAAGTGTACAGTCAACGGTATTTGATATAACCATATAGCTATAGATTATTCATCACTTCAATAATTATAGAGCATTTTCATTATTCTAATAATATAATAAAAAACAAGGCAAAAAACCTCATCACCTCTCGATCTCTATGCTTCACATGCCATACATAGCTTCTGCTCTATTTCTCTCTAGTTTATTTGTACTTACATTCTGTAGAAACAGTCTTATGTATGCAATATCACACTTATTTGTATTTCACATGAAGTTCACTATGTTATACAGTCCCATGTTAATTTTTTTAGCTTTTCTTTTAGTAATATATGTCCTTAGTCTTTCCCCTTCAACCACTGTCGTACCCATATAATAGCTCTGCGAGTTGCAAACATTTTGATGTGCTTTACCATTTATATTCATTTCCAAAATTTTACAAATAACCTTTTACTGATTATGCACAGATTAAACCTCAGCTTTGCATTTTCTACCTTCATTCTGTTTTCTGGCAACCTATATTCTAATTCTTAAGTCTG
Source organism: Dasypus novemcinctus (assembly GCF_030445035.2). NCBI lineage: Eukaryota > Metazoa > Chordata > Mammalia > Cingulata > Dasypodidae > Dasypus > Dasypus novemcinctus. The sequence goes on from NC_080675.1 coordinate 61,552,194, forward strand.
TAAGTCTACACAATATATATAATTCCTCATAGTGCAATCATACAGTATTTGCCCTTCTATGTCTGGCTTGTTTCACTCACAATAATGTCCTACCGGTTCTTCCATATTGTCATAAGCCTCACAAATTCATTTCTTCTTACAACTGCATAATATTCCATCATGTGTATACACCACAATTTGTTTATCCATTCATCAGTTGATGGACACTTGGGTTGTTTCCATGTTTTGGAAGTTGTGAATAGTGCCACTGTGAACATTGGTGTGCAGGTATCTGTTTGTGTCCCTGCTCTTAGTTCCCCTTTTTTTTTCTTCTCTATTTTTTTTTAAATGTTACATAAAAAAAATGAGGTCCCCGTATACCCCCACCTGCCTCAAGCACTTAGTTCCCTTGATTATATACCTAGTAGTTGTATTGCAGGGTCACATAGCAAATCTATATTGAACATTCTTAGGAACTGCCAAACAGTCCTCCACAGTCACTGTACCTTTCTGCATTCCTACCAACAGTAAATAAGTGTTACTATCTTTCTACATCATCTCCAACACTTGTAGTTTCCTGACTTTTTAGGCCATTCCAGTAGATGTGAAATGATATCTCATTGTAGTTTTGATTTGTATTTCCCTAATTGCTACTGGTGTTGCATATTTTCTCATGGTTTTTTAATTTTTTCCCATTCGTATTTCTTCATTGGATAAATGTCTATTCAAGTTTTTTGCCCATTTAAAAATTTGGTAGTTTGTCTTTATTGTTGAGTTGCAGTATTTCTTTATATGTCATGGATATTAAACCCTTGTCGGATATGTGATTGCCAAATATTTTCTCCCATTGAGTTAGCTACCTTTTGACCCTTTTGACAAAGTTCTTTGAGGTGCAAAAGTGTTTAATTTTGAGAAGACCCCATTTACTATATATTGTTCATGCTTTGGGTGTAAGATTTAAGAAACTCACCTGCCACAAGATCTTGAAGATGTTTTCCTACATTTTCTTCTAGGAGTTTTATGGTTGTTGCTTTTATATTTAGGTCCTTGATCCATTGTAAGTTAATTTTTGCATAAGGTGTGAGATAGGAGTCCTTTTTTTCTTCCTTTCGGATATGGCTATCCAGTTCTCCCAGCATCATTTGTTCAATAGACTGTTTGTCCCAGGTCGGAAGGCTTCACATCATGGTCCGTTGATGTAATGGTCTATTTCTGAGTTCTCAGTTTGGTTCCATTGATCAAACTGTCTGTCTTTATGTGAATACCATGCTGTTTCTCCTGACCATAATATGCCTTATAGTCAGGAAGTATAGTCCAACTTCACTCTTCCTTTTAAAGACATTTTTGGCTATTTGGGGCCCCTAACCCTTCCAAAGAAATTTGATAATTGGCTTCTCCATTTCTGCAAAAAATGACTGTTGGGATTGTTCTTTCTTTTTTTTTTTTTTAATCGGGATTGCTTTCAGTCTGTAAATCGGTTTGGGTAGAGTTGACTTCTTAATATTTTGTCTTCCAGTCCATAAACACGAAACATCCTTCCATATATTTAAGTTTTCTTCAGTTTCTTTTAGCAGTGTTTTGTAGTTTTCTGAATATAGGTCCTTTATGTCCTTGTTTATGTTTATTCCTAAATATTTGGTTCTTTTAGTCACTATTATAAATGGAGTTTTTTTCCTGATTTCCTCAGATTGTTCATCAAAAGTGTATAGAAATGGTATTGATGTTTGCATTTTTATCTTGTGTATCACCACTTTGTTGAACTCAGTTATTAGTTCTAATAGCTTTGTTTTGGACTTTTCAGGATTTTCTGAATAGATAAAGATATAGGATCATGTCATCAGTGAATAGTGAAATTTTGCTTCTGCCTTTCCTATTTGGGTGCCTTTGATTTCTTTATGTAGCCTAATTGCTCTAGCTAGAACTTCTAGCACAGTATTGAATAACAGTGATGACAGTAAACATTCGTGTATTGTTACTGAACTCAGCAGAAAATCCTTCAGTCTTTTACCATTGAGTACAGTGTAAGCTGTAGTTCTTTCATATATGCATTTTCCCATATTGAGAAAGCTTCCTTCTATTCCTATCTTTTAGAGTTTGTTTTTTTTTAATTAAGAAAAGGATGCTATATTTTGTCACATGCCTTTTCTGCATCAAGATGATCTTGTGATTTTTCTTCTTCAATTTATCAGTATGGTTTCACACTGATTGATTTTCTTGTATTGAACCACCTCTATATCCCTGGGATAATACCCACTTTATTGCAATGTATAATTCTCTTAATGTGCTTTTGGATACGGTTTGCTAGGATTTTTGCATCTATATTCACTTGAGATATTGGTCTGTAATTTTCTTTTTTCATGGTATCTTTATCTGATTTTGGTATTAGGGTGATGTTGGCGTCATAGAATGAGTTTGGTAGTGTTCTTTCCTGTTCAGTTTTTTAGAAGTGCTTGGGTAACACTGGTATTAGATAGTCTTTGAATGATTGGTAGAATTCACCTGTGAAGCCATCAGGCCTGGGCTTTTCATCTTTGGCGTGTTTTTGATGACCGTTTCAATGTCTTTGCTTGCGATTGGTTTGTTGAGATCTTCTTTTTCTTCTAGGGTCAGTGTAGGTTGTTTATATTCTTCTAGGAATTTGTCCATTGGTCTAGTTTTTTAATGTTCAGTTGTTCTTGGTCTCCTCTTATGATCACTCTTTTATTTCTGGAAGTTCAGTGATAGTGTCCCCCCTCTCATCTCTGGTTTTACTTATTTTCATCTTCTCTCTTCTTTCCCTTGTCAGTCTTTCTATGGGCTTGTTGATTTTTATTTTCTCAAAGAAACAACTTTTGATTTTGTTGATTCTTTGTGTGTGTGTGTGGTGGTTCTCAGTTTCATTTATTTCTGCTCTGATCTCTACTATTTCTGTCCTTCGGCTTGGTTTGGGATTAATTTGCTCTTCTTTTTCTGGTGTCTCCAGGTGTGTAGTTAGGTCTTCAATATTAGCTCTTCTTTTTTAATGTAAGCATTGAGGGCTATAAATTTCCCTCTCAGTACTGCCTTTGCAGTGTCCCATATGTTTTGATATGCTGTGTTCCCATTTTCATTCATCCCAATGTATTTACTGAATTTTCTTGCAATTTCTTCTTTGACCCACTGTATTTGAGTGGGTTTTTTTTTTTAAGATTTATTTATTTCTCTTCCCTTCCCCCCACACCCCGGTTGTCTGTTCTCTGTGTCTATTTGCTGCATCTTCTTCTTTGTCCACTTCTGTTGTTGTCAGTGGCATGGGAATCTTTGTTTCTTTTTGCTGCATCATCTTGTGTCAGCTCTCTATATGGGCGGCACCATTCTTGGGCAGGCTGGACTTTCTTTCACGCTGGATGGCTCTCCTTACAGTGTGCACTCCTTGGGCATGGGGCTCCCCTACACGGGGGATCCCCTGCATGGCAGGACATTCCTTGCGTGCATCAGTACTGCTCATGAGCCAGCTCCACACGGGTCAAGGAGGCCCGGGGTTTGAACTGCGGACCTCCCATGTGGTAGACTGATGCCCTAATCACTGGGCCAAGTCCGCTGCCCAAGAGTGTATTGTTTAATTTCCACATATATGGAAGCGGACTTGGCCCAATGGGCAGAGGAGAGAAATAAATAAATCCTTAAAAAAAATTTCCATATATATAAATTTCCCCTTTTTCCATGCATTATTGATTTCTAAGATCATTCCATTCTCATCAGAGAAAGTGTTTTGTATAATTTAAGGCTTTTAAAATTTATTGAGGTATGTCTTATGACCCAGTATATGGTATATATCATGGAGAAAGATCCCTGAGCACGTGAAAAGACTGTATATCTTGCTGTTTTGGGGTGTAATGCTCTATAAATGTATGTGAGGTCTAGTTCAATTTATCATATTATTCAAGCTGTTTCTTTATTCTCTGTCCAGATGTTCTGTCCAATACTGAGAGTGGTATATTGAAGTCCCCAAATGTTATTGTAGAGACATCTATTTCTCCCTTCCATTTGCCAGTGTGTGCCTCATTTATCTTGGCACACACAGGTTAGTTGCATGAATATTTATTATAGTTATTTCTTCTTGGTGCTTTGCCCTTTTTATTAATGTACAGTGACCTTTTTCAGCACTTACAACAGTTTTGCACTTAAAATCTATTTTGTCTGATGCAATTATTGCTACTCCAGCTCTTTTTTGGTTACTGTTTGCATGGAATATCTTTTTCCAACCTTTCACTTTTAACCTGGTTGTGTCCTTATGTCAGAGGTGAGTCTCTTGTAGACAGAATATACATGGCTCATATTTTTTTTTTCCATTCTGTCATTCTATGCCTTTTGATTGGGAGTTCAAGCCATTAACTTTCAGTGTCATTTGTAAGGGCTTTGTTTACTTAATCCATTTTATCCTTTGACTTTCCATTGTCATTTCTGTTGTCATATTTTATATTGTCTTTTTTCTCTTTAGTTTACCCTTCCTAATAATCTTCATTTCTACGCTCTTCTCCAAGTCTCTCACTTGTTTTTTTCCTTCAGGCTACAGCACCCTTTAGTATCTCTTGTAATTCTAGTTTTTGGTAGCATATTGTTTGTCCATGAAAACTTTGAACTGACCCTCATTTTGGAAGGACAGATTTTCTGGGTACAGAATTTTTGGGTGGCATTTTTTTTCTCTTTCAGTACCTTAAATATATATACCACTTTCTTCTTGCTACCATGATTTTTGATAAGAGGTTGGCAGTCAGTCTTACTGAGGTTCCCTTGTATGTGATGCTTCGCCTTTCTCTTGCTGCTTTCAGAATCCTGTCTCTGATATTTGTCATTCTGATTTGTAGGTGTTTTGGAGTAGGTCTCTTCAGATTTATTCTGTTTGGGCTTAGTTGTCCTTCTTGGATATTGATACTTATATCTTTCATAAAGGCTGGTAAGTTTTCAGTTATATTTTCCTCACATATTCTTTCTGTCCCCTTTTTAATTCTTTTCTCCATCTGGGTCGCTGATAACGCCTGTATTTGTGCATTTTGCATTGAATTCCCTAAGACCCTGTTCCATTTTTCCATTCTTTCCTCTTTTTGTTCTTCTGTATTTTTACGTTCAGATGTTCCGTCTTCGAAATCATTAATTCTGTCTTTCAGCAGTTCAAATCTGCTCTTTTGTACTGCTAATGTATTTTTAATCTCATCCATTGTGTCTTTCATTCCCACGAGCTCTGTTAACTTTTCTTTTCAGGGTTTCAGTTTGTTCTTTATGTTCACCCAGTGTTGGCTTCTTATCTTTTGCCTCTTTAGTCATATTTTCTCACATTCTTGAATTGATTTAGAAGATTTGTGTGATTATCATTGGTAATTGTTTTAAATCTAGTATCTTGTCAGGATATTTGGTTTGTTCTTTGGCTTGGCCATCTCTTCCTGTTTCCTACTATGACTTGTAATTTTTGCTAATGTCCAGGTATCTGAATACGTTGCTGTATTTACTCTGATGATCAATTTCTCTCTCTTACCTAGTGTTTTTTATTTTGACAGCTCTTTTTTTTTTTTTTATTCCATCCCCAGCCCCCCCCCCTTGTTGTTTGCATTTGCTGTTTGCTCTGTGTTTATCTTCTTTTTAGGAAGCCCTGGGAACCAAACCCAGGACCTCCTATGTGAGAGGGAGGCACCCAAACACTTGAACCACTTCTGCCCTCTGCTCATTGTGTCTCTCTGTGTTTCATCGCTGTATCTTTTCTTTACATCACCTCAGTACTTTGCTGTACTAGCCCATCATGTCAGCTCACTGTCTTGCTCATCTTCTTAGGTGGCACTGGGGGTCTGTTCCTGGACCTCCTGTGTGGTAGACAGGCGCCCAACTACTTGAACCATATCTGCTCCCCCCATGGCTCTTCTTTGATTTTTGGTTCAAAAAAACCTTTAAAATTTAAATCTGAGTCTTTAAAATTGCCCAGCTTAAGACATCAGAATTGGGCTAGTGACTCGATAATGGGGCAGAGTTTTTTTCCGAGGAATTGGGGCTAAAAAGACCAAAAAGCAAGTTTTATCCTTGCAGGTTCCTGGCCAGCCAGCAGATGGTTGATGTTGGTGAACCCTTTCCTGGAGGTGTTTCTTTCAATCCCTTTTCCATGTATCTAGTTGGGCCAGAGCTGAGATTCAAAGCAGGCTCTGCTGTCCAAATTCACTGAAGAGAAACTACTCTCTGCGCTCTGATGGCTGCTCCCTTTTCCCTTTTATAACAGTTGACAGGAAGCAAGATGTATATTCCTCTTTTAGACAGCGGCTATGAGCCAGGGGTTTTATCCAACTTCACGTCTTGAGGTTGGGGGATCAATCCCTTCCCTGCTGCCGTGGGCATTTAGTAACTCATGTTTGTTGTTTTGAATTCTTCATCTCTCTGTCCTTCCTCCTGGGGGTTGTGCGGCAGTGTCCTGGTCTGCTAACCCCCAAAGCAGGTCCCTCTGACAGCTTTTGGCCCTTCCTCCGTTGTGTTTATGAGAGAGTTGAGATGAACCCTTCCTATCTACTTCGATGCCATCTTCCCAGAACTCCTCTAAATTAGTTTTTTATAAACACTTTCTCCTTCTCTCCTCCTCGTTTTCCCGTAACCTCTAATCTGCTTTCTACCTCTGCAAATTTGCTGTTGCTAGTTGTCTTACATAAATGATACTATATAATATTTGTCCTTATGTGGCTTGCTTATTTTACTGATCATATTTTCAAGGTCTTCCATGTGCAGAGTGGATCATAATGTCCAGTAATATTTCATTGTGTTTATGTACTAAATTTTGTTTTTCCATTTACTTGTTGATGACATTTGGGTTCTTTCAGTCTTTGGGCTATTGTGAATAATGCTGTTATAAACATTCGTGTGCAAGTATGTGTTTGGTACCCAGTTTTCACTTTCTTTGGGGGTGTATACCCAGAAGTGGAAACATTGAGTCATACAGTAATTCTATATTTAATTATTTGAAGAACTGCCATATTGCTTTCCACAGTGCCTACACCATTTTACATTCCCACCAGCAATGTACATGGGCTCCTATTCTCATCTTTTCCAATACTTGTTGTATTCCATTTTTTAAATAATAACTATCCTGTGGGTGTGTAGCGGTATCTCATTGTGATTTTAATTTGCACTTCCCTACTGGTTAGTTTTGATCGTATTAGTAATGTTTATTTTTTGGACTGAGAAATGGGTATCCATATGTTTGTTATATTTTTCCCTCCACATATTATTATATGTCTGAAATGGTTTGTCTTTAAAAATTGCCTAGGGGAGCAGATGTAGCTCAATGGTTGCTTGCCTGCTTATCACGTACGAGGTCCGGAATTTAATCCCTGGTACCTCCTTTTTTTAAAAAAAAAAAAAAAAAAGCCTTGCTATGAAATGATGGGGGAAGAGAGAATTCCAGATTGTCAGAAAACTGTAGGCAAGTTGAAGGAGCCCTAAGAGATGATAGGTTTAATTAACTAGCTGTACAGGAAGAAGCCTACTAGGACATTTTCTACCAGCCACTCGAAATTAGTGGCCTTGCCCCATACTTTCTGCCTCTGCTACTCCAAGGCTGACATAGAATGATGAGATTAAACATTTCTTGGCTTAAAATTAGCCTGCATTTTCAGGGACATCCACAGCTTGAGGCTGTGTACGCTGGAGCATTTATCATACAAAAAAGCTCTGTCTGTTGATAAGAAGAGTAAGTTGGCTATTCATGTTTTTGTTTTGTTTTGTTTCTGCTTTGCTTTAGCAGAGCAAAGCACCGAACAAAGTAAGCCCTATATAGCTCTCTAATTTAGGAATCAGAGTAGATCACTTAATAGGCAGCATCATTTTGACCTCATAATAACTTCTGAGCACTCTCAATGCCATTTTAGATATGTGCTTTCATTCAGAATAACCTTATGATTACATTTCCTTTAAAAAAAAAAAAAAACAAACCTCATTCTGGGCCCTTGTTTTATTTTTGCTGTGTTGTCAAAGTGACCCCTGTAGTTTTAAGGGAAGAAAAATTCAAACCACTACAGAGTGGTGTGATATGGAAAATAAATTCTGCTGACCACATGTTCTTATTCCTACTTAGAGGTAACCACTATTTTTTGTCTTTCCTTCAGATATTTTCTGCTTGGCAAACTTTTCCCTCTCCCTTCCCTCAACAAGTGATGAACATCTTTCCATGTCAGCATGTATTACTGGAATTTGTTCTTGTTAATGGTTGCAGATTAATCCATTATATAGTTGTACCATAATTTAATTCTCTTATGTACATTTAGATTATTTCTGTTTTTTTCTCCGATTGAAATCAAAGCTACAGTGAACATCTTTGTATGTATTGTTTGGTATATGCATTGATCGGTTTCGGAAAAGGATCTGTTTTTATTTCCACATGTAGGATTTTAAAGTGTTTCTCAATAATATTTAAATTGATTATTATCAGTCTGATAGGTTTTAAGAAATAGACAAGCATCCTTGTACAAATCTGTTGAAATTGTTATGTCCTTTACTATAAAGTATCTGTACTCTTAATGGCCTGCTTTTGAAAATGTGTATGAGAGAGGGATTGTGAAGTAGTTTTTGAAAGTTGATTTTGAAATCCCAAGTATCCTCTTCATCTCAGGGTTATCTCTTAATATTTTATGGGGCGAATTGGAAATGTCCTTTCTAGAATACTAGTCAAATGATGGTAGAAATTAGTAGATGCAGTGCAGAAGAATCCCTTCTTAAGAATTATGGGATAATTCAGAGGTTGGGAATGTGACACTGGTAACAGCTCAGAGATCTATTATGTTTGCTGCTTCTTGATCTAAAATCCGTAAGTTTGATGTCATAAAAACCTATCCCAGCTTTTGACTGTATTCCCTAGAAATCAGCATTTCTTTCTGGATTTTATGCTTTTATTTTCCTTGTTTTTATTTTTTCTATTTTTCAGCCCATACTGTGTTGTCAATCTAATCATAGGACATACCTCAGTAAGGGGTGGAATAACAGAGCTAATTGTTCCCTTTTTGCTGCACAGGGGGGACACAGTAGTAAGTACTTTTTCAGAGGCCTGGGAATTCTCCAGACTCTAAGAAACTCCCATTCTAGTCACCAGTATCATATTTCTTTACCTGGTATAGTTTTAAAATCAGTTTAGATTACTATCCAGCAACTCCACAGATAACTCACTGACCTTAGCTGAGGACTTCATAATGAAGCTTTCTGCCTTGGGTCAGTCATTCTGGAAATTAGCATTGACAGTTCTTGCTGCAATTTGTCCAGTGCTTTTTGAAACAGCTGTATAACTCTTCCATACTTTGGCTCATTCTTCAAGCCCTTTAAATTGCTTCTAGGTAAGTAGCTATTCACCTAATTAAAGGTATTGGTTTAATTAATTACCTCAGTATTTTTTTTAAACATTAATATTTTTCCTTCTCCCCCTCCCCTGCCCCTCCGTTTTTGCTCTCTGTCCATTCACTCTGTGGTCTTCTGTATCTGTTTCTCCTTTTTTGTCTTCTTGTCTTTCTCCTCTAGGATTCACTGGGATTCAATCCTGGGGACCTCTGATGAGAGAGGTTCCCTGTCAATTGTGCCACCTCAGTTCTCTGCTGTGCTTCACCTTGACTCTCCCCTTCATCTCTCTTTTGTTGCATCATCATCTTGCTGCGTGACTCACTTGCAAGGGCACTGGCTCGCCACACAGGCACTTGGTTCACCACATGGGCACTCATATGGGCACTCGGCTCACCATATGGGCACTTGGCTCGCCAGGCAGGCATGCTTTCTCTTTTTCTTTTACACTAGGGGGCCCCAGGGGTCCTCCCATATGGTAGGTGGAGGCCTTATCACTTGAGCCACCTTCCCAATTACTTCAGTATTAATTTTCATGATCTACTGCCATATTATTGTAAGGCAGTATGTGATGACTATTACTGTCTTTCATCCTGCTACAACCAAGTTTTTAATGCCTAGTGCCCCTCTCTTTGTTTTTTAAATCTGAGCATCTGTTGCTTTCTATCATTTCCTAAGTACTACATTTTTTAGTATCCAAAATTGCAAGAAACTTTTAAGAGAATTTTGAACCCAAGTGTAACCCAAGGGCTAAAAAAATGTACAGCAAATACCAGCCCCCAAAGTGATCCTGTTGTAGAATTTGAGAGAGGTTCAATTATTTGCATATAGAGAGACCAGGACTCAGGAATGATTTTGAGAAGGAAAAATGGTGGTGTATTGACGGCCAGCGGGACTCGGGAGCTTTCTGTTTCAATCCCGAGCCCTGAACAAGATTTTTGAGTCCCTTTTATACAGAGAGGAAAGGCCAAATGGTCCTTTTGATTCAGTTCTCAATAGGCTTGAATTAGCATATATATCTTCCACATCTTAGGTAAGCTTGTAGCATGGACTTCAGGCATTCTAGATAAGCTTTTAGCATATTTTGTTTGCATTTCCCCTGAATACTTAAAGTTTATAGACCTTGCATTGTTAAACTGTTTCCTGGGACTAGAGTCCTTGCCATGGTCACCAAGGGCAGGACTGCAGTGTTTTATCATTGCACACCCACAAGTCACAGATAGTTTAGGTTATCTCTTAAGAGACAAAGAGCCTCCCACTCATAGCCCATATCAATCCCAGATATTAGGGTTGTATCTTTATTGAGTAGCATTTTTTTTTTTGTGGTAGATTGCCTACTCCAGTAAAATATTACAATTTAGGTTGCAGTGGAGCAGTGTGCAGGAAGTGGTTTAGGCATAAGGGGCAGAAGTAGAATTTGTCTAGAAGAAAATTTGGCCTTCAGGGCCTTGCAGTGCTTGCTGCTGCTGCTACCACTTCTGTCGGCTGAACATTATCCTTGAAGCATTCTGGTGGAGGCTGCATCCATGGCTCACTCTGGTGGTCACTGAACATGCTAAACTTGAACCCTAGCACAGTGATTTTTCAAAAATAAGAAAAACAAACCCTCAGTATCAATCATACCATACTGTGTAGAACCCAGAGTGCTGTAACTAATATCTGCCCTTTTCAGATCATCTTTACAGCTACCTCCCAGGGTCCAGACCAGATTTAGGATCACTAAATCATGACTGGTAACCAGTGTATGCCATCTCACAGGCACAGAGCTACCATCTCTCCTTGCTCCCCTTGATTCCGCCTTCTGGCTGAATGGGGTCACTCATTTTTCCTTGGACACGCAAGCTCAGTACACATGTGCACATGCATACAAACAGCATCTTGATAAAATGATGGGTGGGCTAGAATCTAGTCAGTTTTTTGGGAATTAGCATGTGTAAAGAATAAGTTTTAATGCTATAGTGGAAAAGGCTCAGGTGGGAGGAGTGAGTGAGATAAAAGAAACAGTGTTCTGCTTCCTGTGAATGGAAAAACAAAGCAGTGCTTTTCCTTTACACCTGGGTGGGCAGGCTTTATAGTGTAACCTTCAGAGGATACTGGCTGTGTTCTGCCTAAATTGTTAAAGGAGGTCTGTCATCTATTGATGACAAAAATATCTTTATTGGCAGACCATTAAAAAATAAAATTTTAATTTTAAAAAGTTGCCATTGTTAACTTATGTTTAAGGTATATGTAACCATTTATGCTATACTTGTCTTCACAGTTTACAAATAAAAGTCGAATTCTTTTTAAAGCTTTAACCAGACTTATATTCAATTAGAAGATTGTATCCTTATTTCATTTACCTAACCCTCTAAGAGTAACACTAAATCCTGTAACTGTATTAGCAGTTAGCACTAGCATGAAGTGACTGCATATATGTATACACCATATCAGTAATGGTATTTATGGCAAGGCAAAAGTATCTCAAACCTTATTTTGGTTCTGAATTGAAAGTTGGAAATATAAAGAGGAAAGTATCTCTTACCTGAGTGAGGATTTGTTTTTTATCTCAAGCCTAATTTCTGAATTTTTTTTTCTCGACCCATGTATTTTTCTAAGATGACTTTCAATTAGAGCCAGAGACTTATCTGGACACCACTGATTTTAAACTGAACTTGCTTTACAAAAGGCTCTTGTAAAGCCATGTCAAATGAAAAATATCTTTTAATGATATCCTAATAAAGAACACTTATATTTGTATCTTTCTAAGTCTCCATATATGCCAGCATTAGCAATACTGCTCTTGTATGTATTCTGTGTCAGTCATTGTACTAAACATACTATGCTCCTTTTTTTTTTTTAAGATTTATTTTCTTTCCTCTCCCCCCCGCCATTGTCTGCTCTCTGTGTCCATTCGCTGTGCGTTCTTCTGCACCCACTTGTATTATCAGGTGATACTGGGAAACTGCATCTCTTTCTTTGTTGTATCATCTTGCTGCATCAGCTCTCCATGTATGCAGCACCCCTCTTGGGCAGGCTGTATTTTTTTTTCACATGGGACAGGTCTCCTTGCAGGGCACACTCCTTGTGCATGGGGCTCCCCTGTGCGGGGCACCCCTGTGTGGCATGGTACTCCTTGCGTATGACAGCACTGTGCATGGGCTGGCTCACCATACAGGTCAGGAGGCCCTGGGTTTGGAACGCTGAATATGTTAGGCAGACACTCTCTCAGTTGAGCCATGTCTGCTTCCCATACTATGCACTTTACCTCTTTCTTACAACATTCTAAATTGAGGAGATTGAATAATCAGAAACCTTGGAGCATAAGAGTCTGTTCCAGGGAAGCGGATGTGGCTCAAGTGATAGGACTTCTGCGTACCATATGGGAGGACCTGGGTTTGATTCCTGGGGCCTCCTGGTAAAAAAAAGAGAGAGAGAGGAGGCATGCCTGTGTGGTGAGCTAAGTGCCCACATGGGTGCCCGCACAGCAAACTAAGTGCCTGCATGGTGAGCTGAGTGCCCACATGGTGAGCTGAGTGCCTGCGCCATGAGCCAGTGCCTGCACAAGTGAGTCACGCAGCAAGATGATGATGCAACAAAAGACAAAGGGGAGAATCAAGGTGAAGTGCAGCAGAAACCAGAAACTGAGGTGGCACAGGTGACAGGGAACTTTTTTCTACATCAGAGGTCCCCAGGATTGAATCCTGGTGAATCCTAGAGGAGAAAGACGGGAAGAGAAGACAAAAAGAGAAACAGATACAGAAGATCACACAGTGAATGGACACAGACAGCAAAAACAGCCGAGTGTGGGGAGCAGATGGGGCTGGGGGCAAGCCTGTTACAAAAATGGTCCACAGTTTGATGTTACTAAAATGTAGTTAATGTTAAGGAAAGTGGTATATAAGGAAGCTAAATAGGTAGAATTAAGCCAGAAGCTACTTAACATATGAAACTGTGGCTCAGAGAGGTTAATAAATTGCCTAAGGTTACATAGTAAAAGGCTGAGCTATGACTGAATGCAGATGTGTCTAATCAAGAGCTCAAGCTCTTCTTTATTACACCACCTTTACATAATACACATGCAGTCACTTCATCAAGTCTGAAATAAATCTACTCTTTCCATGCAAAATGGAGTGTGATGGGGACAATACCATTTTACACAATATTACCATACTAACCATAATGCTCTTAACTGGTGTTTTCTTTTAATACAATTTTTCTAGCTAAACAGCTCAAACAAATTTGTAATAGACAAATTAGATAGTACAGATCAAAAAGAAGAAAGCAAAATTACTTCTAATTTTCATCCAGGCATAACCATTTTATCTTGAGATCTTTTTTTTTCTGTGTACACATATGTATATACATAATATACATAAAATTTATTTTTCACTTACTACATCATGAACATCTTTTCATATCAAAACATGTCTTTAACTAGATTATACTTTATATAACCATTTTTATCACCAAACTATACTGTAGTGAATATCTGTCTCCTTAAGAAAAAAAAATGTTAAGTGAAGTTATGGGTTTAATGATTTTGTAAATTTTTATGGTTTTTTGCTTTACAGGAAGACTGTACCAGTTTGCCCTTCATCGAAGTATTGAGAATGCTTAATTTGTCACCTCTATCTAATATTTATTATAGAGTTTTCTTTCCTTCTTCCTATATATAGAGAGATTTTGAGTAAACTGATGACCAGTTACTATCATTTTGTTTTTCAGGAGATGATTTTTCTTTGATTCAACAAGAAATATTTATGGTTAAAGAATGTAAACATTGCAACATTGTTGCCTACTTTGGGAGCTATCTCAGGTAAAAAAATGAAAAGTAAAAATTGCTCTCTCCGTGTTTTACGTTCTCTTTGTTACTACCCTTCTACTATTTTCATGTAAGTGTTGTTATATACATAAATTTTTTTTAATTTATTTTTTATTTATTCTCTCCCCTCCCCAAAGTGTCTGCTCTCTGTGTCCATTCATTGTGTGTTCTTCTGTGACCGCTTCTATCCTTATCAGCGGCACCAGGAATCTGTGTCTCTTTTTGTTGCGTCATCTTGTTGTGTCAGCTCTCCGTGTGTGCAGCGCCATTCCTGGGTAGGCTGCGCTTTCTTTTGCGCTGGGCAGCTCTCCTTACGGGGTGCATTCCTTGCGCGTGGAGCTCCCCTATGCGGGGGGCACCCCTGCCTGGCACGTGACTCCTTGCGTGCATCAGCACTGTGCATGAACCAGCTCCACACAGGTCAAGGAGGCCCAGGGTTTGAATCCCAGACCTCCCATGTGGTAGGCGGACGCCCTATCCATTGAACCAAGTCTGCTTCCCTAAATTTTTAAATTATATTGTCCTATTCTCCAAAGTTCTAAAAATTTATAGGATTTGCTTGTCTCACCAGTTGTCACTATGTTTTTGTGTTAAAAATGTATAGAGATATTTTAAATTTGGACTATTTAGCTCTTTTTATATTATATTTTATATTAATGACACCTCCATTGTCAGTTGTACCTTTCTGAAAACTTTAATGAAATATTACAAATGAATACTAGCAAGTATTTTAACCTAGAAAATTTTGTTCATATTCTAAACCATTTGCGATGGGAACAAAACCAAAATTAATGTATTTTTGTATAGCTTGAAGAGAGAGTTTTTCTATAGCCAGGGCAATTTCCATCACACTCTACAATTCATCCTAAACCTTGGTATACTGAAGAATGAGAGCCTTCAGAGTATTTCAGTGATTGAGAATTGCTAACTAATATAATTTTCTTTCTCTTTCCTCTAAGTCGGGAGAAACTGTGGATTTGTATGGAATATTGTGGTGGTGGATCGCTTCAAGATATTTACCATGGTACTGTAAATTTGACTTTATACTTCAGTACTTTGACTTTGATGATTATTGTTTGACATTTCCAGTTAACCAGGGAATAGTAACAGGAACTCTGTATATTTATTGTTTTATATTCTTATGTTTTGCTCCCCAAGTACTGCTTAACAGAAATTTAAATTTTATTTTATTTGGTGATTCAATTAAATTTGCCTGATCCCTGAGCTAAGAAAACCAGGAGTATATATATGTAGAGTCCCAATTTTACTTTTTAGATACAGTCTTACATAGGTTCTAGATTGGTGTTGTACATACAAATAAAATTGCCTTAAACTTCCTTGTAAATAAGAATTGAAATGAATAACCCAAATAAAGGGAATTATATATGACTGTCTTAATAATAACGTAACCTGCTAACCAGGAAAGCAGTTTAGTTGTTACTAAATTTTTATTAAAAATTTATAGAAATCATTTTAAATTTGGATTATTTTATTTAGCATTGTTAATTTGTGCAGTTTTCTGAGTTGAATTTATTGTTTCCTTTATTTTTAGAATTTATGAGACTAAGCATGGAAAAACAATTTTTTTCCCCTTTTTCTTATTTAACTTGGAAAACAAGGGATCATAAAACTCCCATGACAAATTTTCATTATTTATTTTGTTATTAAGAATTGCGAGAAAATATCTTTAAGCATTTCTGTGCTGAAATATTTATGTTGGAGCCTTACCAAATTTCATTCATGCAGTTTACAAATGAAGCCACAGTAGGTGTTTAAACAGAAGTGCTATTCCAGTTTAGATAGTGTTTTGTAAGCTGTGGAGATCAAATTTTTAAATGTCAGTCAATGACACAGTGACTAAATAAACTACACTCCACCCATGATATGGAATATTATGGCGTTCTTAAAAACGATGAAGTAGCTACATACATTTTGACCTGGATATTTATCCCCAAGGATTGTTTTTATATGGAAAAAGTGAATCATGAAAGAAAATGCATAGCATAATTGATCACACTTCAGTTTTTTAAAAACTACTTTTATAAGTATACATATTAATATAACTGTATAGAAAAATGAAAGGACATATACCAAACTGGTAAGTCATTATCTCTAGGGGAGAAGTGGGTTTAGGAGTAAAATTTTGGATTATTAGAATAAAAATGTATTGATGTATTATTTAATTATAAATTAATAAATATCTATTTTTGCCACAACAGATATGCATAACAAAAAAGTTCTGATTGATTCCTAAGCTCCAACCACTGCTTCTTTTTATTAAAAATATTATTTACCTCCACATAAATACTGCAAAAATACATAAAATATTACAATTTAGACTAAGGGTTCTTAACAAGGGAGTGAGCTTGAATTGAAATTCAAAAAAATATTCTTGTGGGGATGTGTTGTTGTGGGTGTGAATATTTATTAAACAATACATAGTATAGTGTGGACTCCAGCATCAAAACTCCAACATCAGTGGTTTTTACCTGACTGGCAAAGAAGTCTGAGGAACAAAAAAATGTTAAGAACCCCTGATTTAGACTGTATCTTAAGAGTTTTTAAACAAAAACTAATCCTCCTTCAAAAAAATAGTTTGATTTCCTATTCCTTAGTGTTTTCTTTTCATATATCTTATGCCATACTAGAATTTCCCAGTAAAAGATTTTACCCGAAATAGGCATCTTTATTTAACTTAGAATGGTTTTTCAAAATTGAGGATTTTTACCCTAGCTTAAAGGAAAACTCTGTTCTTTTATTTTATCCTGTTTTTATTTTAAGGAATTATTGGTAGAAAACAACTTTATGCCACTGGATTTAAAATCTTCATGATTTCATGAAGAACTATGATGTTTTATTTGAAGGGTTTTTCATTCAATAATTATAATTTCTTTCTACTCATACTTTTATACAATAAGAACTACTAAGAACATGGGTAAAAACTATGTTACTTGCATTTTTTTTTTTTATTTAAGGAATTGTTTTGAGACACAAATTTTATTTCATGAGATTTCTACTTCCTACTTTTAAAACTATTTATTGAATTCAATTGATTCTAAGAAGTATCCATCCCTGTAAATAGAATGCCAGATTGCATAGTAATAAAGTCGCTTCCCTTCTTCTTTTTTTTAATTTTTTAATTTTTAAAGATTCATTTTTATTTATTTCTCTCCCCTTTCCCCTCCCCACCCCAGTTGTCTGTTCTGTGTGTCCATTTGCTGTGTGTTCTTCTGTGTCCGCTTCCATTCTTGTCAGTGGCACCGGGAATCTGTGTCTCTTTTCGTTGTGTCATCTTGCTGGTCAACTCTCTGTGTGTGCAGCGCCACTCCTGGGCAGGCTGAAATTTCTTTCACTCTGGGCGGCTCTCCTTATGGGGTGCACTCCTTGCACATGGGGCTCCCCTACACAGGGGACACCCCTGCGTGGCACGGCACTCCTTGTGCACATCAGCACTGCGCGTGGGCCAGCTGTGCGCGTGGGCCAGCTCCACATGGGTCAAGGAGGCTGTGATTTTGAACTGTGGACCTATGTGGTAGGTGGGCACTCTTAACCATTGAGCCAAGTCTGCTTCCCCACTTCCCTTCTTTTACTACTACTCTATCAAGTTATAAGCATCAAAAATTTATGTTTCTCAGTAGGTTGAGAGTGTATGCAGTAAAATGCTTATCTAAGTAAAAATTACATGAACTGAAGTACTTAATTTGGTTTCACTGTCCACAAACACCACCCAGGATTTCATATAGTCTCTCATGGTATTGGAAGACATTTCAGGTCTCTGGTACATGAGCATTTTACGTTTAATAATAGAAGGGAGAAGTGACCTGGCAACTTTAAAAATTTTTAGATAAGGTAATGGATTAAGCCTCCCTGTATTGCTAGGCATGCTATAAAGAACTATACTAAAGAAATATTATCTTGTCCTTTAAAATAAATAGTATGATGCCTTTAGGATATTTCAGCAATGAATGTATTTTTTATTCTGTTTTGCTGTAGAAGTATAATTAATTATATGTTTATCTGATTTGTTGGCTTTTTCTTTGATAAATTGTTTAGGATTGAGATCAGGTCTACTTCTTTCTATAGAACTTCCTGTGCTGCCTAGCGTTGTTACGTACATAATAGATGCTTAATGTTTTCACTGTCCAAAGTTGTTATGGGTTAAATCTTAATTTTTAAAGTACATTTTTTTCAAAGTCTCAATATTACTTTTTGTATGTTTGTTTCTTGATTATTAAAATAGTATATGATCATAGCCGGAAGTAAAGCTATTCAAGGATATACATAGAAGACATTTTATAATAATTTTTTTAAAGATTTATTGTTTTAAATTTATTTATCCATCCCCCCCTCCCCCATTTTCTGCTTTCTTTCTGTGTCCATTCGCTGTGTGTTCTTCTTTGTCTGCTTGTATTCTTGTCAGTGGCCTGGGGAATCTGTCTTTTTTGTTGCATAATCTTGCTGCATCAGCTCTCCGTGTATGCGACGCCGCTCCTGGGCAGGCTGCACTTTTTTCGCATTGGGCGGCTCTTCTTACGGGGCACACTCCTGGCGTGTGGGGCTCCCCTACACAGGGGACACCCTGCGTGGTACTGCAGTCCTTACGCGCATCAGCACTGCATGTGGGCCAGCTCATCACACGGGTCAGGAGGCCCTGGGTTTGAACCCTGGACCTCCCATGTGGTAGGCGGACACTCTACCCATTGAGCCAAATCCACTTCCATAATAATTTTTAGTTTTAATGTTATGTCCAAATGTATAACAATGTGATCCCTTTTTTTTTGTCTTTCTAGTTACTGGACCTTTGTCAGAACTGCAAATAGCCTATGTATGCAGAGAAACTTTACAGGTACTAACATTTGCTTATGAAGATAGAAAATAATTCTAGATTAACAATTGAAAACTATAAAATGGTGGTCTGCAAAAAGTAAAAGAGTAAACCAAATGATTTCTCTCTTAGTCTCATTATAATTCTGTAAGCCTAGTTATTTCTTTTGTGAATTAATAGACAAGAATTCATTTAAGCTGATCCTGGTAAATACAGTGGTTATTTGTGGTGTTTTACTTTGTAATGCTTGGCCCTCAATTGCTACAAAGCTAAGGAAAATTATAGGTGTGAGGTAGTTTTTTCTCAATTTTAACAAATTGTCTAAGATTTTCTCTTCGAATTTTATGAACTCCAATCTTCTGTTCAAGTTTTACGGCAATAAAAGGACTCTCTCTGCAGAAAACATGAGTTCTTTTACCATTTCTCCTGAAATGAGGAGGAATTAGCACAGTGACAGCCCAGAGTGTGATATGGAGATTCTTCTATGTGAGATTAGTAATTGTCATTGATAGCAGAATCCCTTTATATAATTTTTTTAAGCGTTTATTTGACAGAGATTTCTTTACTTCATTATAGGAGGGCCTGGTATAGGTTTTTGTTTTTGTTTTTTTATTTATTCAGCAGTTTTATTGGGATACATTTACATACCATACAATCTATCTAAAGTATATAATCTGTGACTTTTAGTATAATCACAATGTTGTGCATTCGTCACCACTGTATTAGTCAGCCATAGGGGTGCTGATGCACAATACCAGAAATTGATTGGTTTTTATAAAGGGTATTTATTTGGGGTAGGAGCTTACAGATACCAGGCCATAAAGCATAAGTTACTTCCCTCACCAAAGTCTATTTGGAGCAAGATGGCTGCCGACGTCTGCGAGAGTTCAGGCTTCCCTCCTGGGTTCCTAAGTTCCTGGGGCTTGCTTTGCTTTCCTCTGCCTGCTGACTTCTCAGGGCTCCAGCTTAAGGTTTCAGCGTCAAACTCCAACATCAGAAACCCTCAACTCTGTTCTTTGCCATGCCTTTTATATGTGAGCCTTAACCCCCCAAGGGGTGGGGACTCAACGCCCTAATCATAACTCAGTCATGCCCAGGTATATATCAGATTATAAACATAATCCAATATTTCTTTTGGAATTCATCAATAATATCAAACTGCTGCAACCACAAAAAAATTTTAGAACTATTTCTGAACTCCCAAAAAGAAAAACTCCACACTCCTTAGCGTGCCTTCCCCAGCTCTACATGACCACTAATCAAAGTCCCCAACAGTAACTGTACCATTCTACATTCTTACCAACAATGAAAGAGTGTTCCTATCTCTCCACATCCTCTCTAACTCTTGTAGTTCTCGGTCTTTTTAATGGTGTCCATTCTGATAGATGTGAAATATCTTGTGGTAATTTTGATTTGCAATTCCCTAATCATTAGTGATGTTGAACATTTTTTCATGTGTTGTTTTTTTTTTTTCCATTTGTATTTCTTCTTTGAACAAATGTCTATTCAAGTCTTTTGTACATTTTTAAATTGGGTCATTTTTCATTTTATTGTTGAGTTTTAGCATCTCTTGATATATTGTAGATATTAAACCCTTATTGGGCACGTGTTTTCCAAATACTTTGTCCTATTGAATTGGCTGCCATTTCACCTTTTTGACAAAGTCCTGTGAGGTGCAAAAGTGTTTAATTTATCTATGTCTTCTTTTGTTGCTTCTTTTGTTGTGTGATTTTGGTGTAAGGTCCAAGAAATCACCACCTACCACAGGTCTTTAAGATGTTTCCCCACATTTTCTTCTAGTTTTCTATGATCCTGGCTTTTTATATTTAGGTCTTTGATATACTTTGTGTTGATTCTTGTATTGGACTCTTGTATTTTTATATTTAGGTCTTTGATATACTTTGTGTTGATTCTTGTATTGGAGTGAGATAGGGGTCCTTTTTCATTTCTTTGGTTATAGATATCCTGTTCTCCCAGCACCATTTGTTGAAGAGACAGTTTTTTCCCATTAACATGGAGTTGGTAGGTTCGTCAAAAATCAGTTGGCCATAGAGGTTAGGGTTTATTTCTAGACTCTAACTTCTGTTCCACTGAAAGATGTGTCTATCTTTTTGCATGTCCCATGCTATTTTGACCACTGTAGCTTTGTAATATGTATTCCGTAAGTTTTGATAAGTTGTGTTCTTGTTTTCATTTATCTCAATATATTTACTGATTACACCTGCAGTTTCTTCTTTGACCCACTGATTATTTATGAGTGTGTTGTTTAGCCTCCATTCACACATTTGCAAATTTACCTCTTTCCTGTCTATTATTGACTTCCAGTTTCATTCTATTTTGATCTGAGAAGGTTCTTTGTATAATTCCAGTCTTGATATATTTATTGAGAGCTGCATTGTGACCTAACATGTGCTCTATCCTGGAGAAAGATCCATGAACACTTGAATATATAACCCTCAGAGTTTGGGTGCAACATTTTGTATATGTCACTTAGGTCTGACTCATTTATCATATTGTTCAAGGTCTCTGTTTCCTTGTTGATCTTCTATCTAGTTGCAGAAATGTCTGTTTTTCCCTTCACTGTTGCAGAGTTTGCCTCATGTGTTTTTGGGCACCCTGGTTAGGTGCATCGATATTTATGAGTTATATCTTCCTGGTGGATTGTTCCTTTTATTAATATATAATTGCCTTCTGTATCTTTTAAAACTTTTTCGCATTTCAAGTCTGTTTTGTCTGATATTAGTATAGCTACCTTTGCTCTCTTTTTTTGGTTATTGTTTGTATGGAGTATCGTTTTCCAACCTTTCACTTTCAGCCCGGTAAACGGTGCATCTCTTATAAGTAGCATATGGATGGCTCATGTTTTTTTTATCCTTTCTGTCAGCCTTTGTCTTTTGAGTTTAATCCATTCACATTCAGTATTACTGTAAGTGCATTTTTTTACTTCTACCATTTTATTCTTTGGCGTTCATATGTCATATCTTATTTTTGTCTCTTTTTTCTCTTTTGGTTATCCTTTCTACTGTTCTTTTTTATATACTGTCCTCCAGGCCTCTCTCCTGTCTTTTTCTTTCAAGCTCTAAAGGTTTCCTTTAATATTTCCTTCAAAGGTGGATTATTTTTAAAGACTCTCTTAGTTTCTCTTTGTGAGTATTTTACACTCACCCTCATATTTGAAGGACAGTTTTGCTGGATAAAGAATTCTTGACTGGCAGTTTTTCTCTTTCAGTATCCTCATTGTATCATACTAATGTCTTCTTGCATCCATGGTTTCTGATGAGAAATCACAACTAAGTCTTACTGGCCATCCCTTGTATGTGATGATTTGCTTCTCCCTTGCTGCTTACAGAGTTTTCTCTTTATCTTTGATGTTTGACATTCTGAGTAGTATGTGTCTTGGAGTAGTTGTCTTTGGATTTATTCTGTTTAGGATACACTACGCTTCTTGGACATGTAACTTCATTTCTTTTGTGAGAGTTGGGAAATTTTCAGCTATTATTTTCTTAGATATTCTTTTCTGCCCCTTTTCCCTTCTCTTTCTGGAACTCCTAACACATTTATGGTGTGGCATTTTGTGTTGTAATTCAGTTCCCTAAGCCCCTGTTCAATTTTTTCCATTCTTTTCTCTCTCTGTTATTTTCTGTCTTCAGTTTCAGCTCTTTTGTCTTTGGTATCACTTATTCTTTCTTCTGTCATTTTGAGCATCCTTTTGTATGCCTCTAATGTGGTTTTGTTTTTTTTTTAAAGACTTATTTATGGGAAGCGGACTTGGCCCAGTGGATAGGGTGTCTGCCTACCACGTGGGAGGTACACGGTTCAAACCCCAGGCCTCCTTGACCCGTGTGGAGCTGGCCCATGTGCAGTGCTGATGCGTGCAAGGAGTGCCCTGCCATGCAGGGTGTCCCCTGCATAGGGGAGCCCCACGCACAAGGAGTGCACCCTGTAAGGAGAGCAGCCCAGCACGAAAGAAAGTTCATCCTGCCCAAGAATGGCGCCGCACACACAGAGAGTGACACAACAAGATGATACAACAAAAAGAAACAGATTCCCAGTGCAGCTGAAAGGATAGAAGCGGTCACAGAAGCACACACAACGAATGGACACAGAGAGCAGACTTTGGCGGGGAGGGGGATAAATGAAAAATAAATCTTTAAAAAAAAAAAGATTTATTTCTCTCCCCTTCTCCCCCTTCCCCCGTTGTCTGCTCTCTGTGTCTGTTCACTGTGTGTGTTCGTCTGTGTCCACTTGGATACTTGTCAACGGCACCAGAAATCTGTGTCTCTTTTTGTTGCATCATCTTGCTGCATCAACTGCTGCCACTTCTGGGCAGGCTGTACTTTTTTTGTGTGGGAGGGCTCTCCTTTATGGGGTGCCACACATGGATCAGCTCACCACATGGATCAGGAGGCTCTGGATTTGAACTCTGGGCCTCCCATGTGGTAGGTGAACGTTCTATCAGTTGAGCCAAATCTGCTTCCCTCTAATGTGTTTTTGATCTCTCCTGTCATGTCTTTCATTCCTATGGACTCTATTTTTTGTGTGTTCAGGTTTTCACATTCTTCTTTGTACTCACTTAAGATCTTCTTGATATTGTGTATCTCTTTAGCCACATTGTCTTTCAGCTCATTAATTTGATATTGGAAATTTGTGTGCATCTCATTAATTGGTTGTCGCAACTCCTGTATCTCTTCTGGGGCTTTGAGATATTCCTTTTCTTGGACCATGTCTTTCATTTTCTTAGTATGGCTCATAATTTTTTCCAGATGTCTAGTCATCTGATTAGATGGAGTTTACTCAGATGCTCAAATTCTTTTTCGTAGGGATGTAGTGGCAGGAGTTTCTGTGTTACTGCTGTTCTTTGATTCTCATTACATCCTGAGTCCTTAGGATTGTCCCTATTAGTTGCTAAAAACTGGACTCTGGACCCAGTAATGGGTTGCAGACCGTCTTCCTAGGGCCTTGGGGAGGGAGGATATAAAAGCTAGAAAAAAACTTTCTTATTTACTTTTAATTTCTTCACATACACTTCTTTGGTCAGCCAGCAGATGGCGCTCTTTGGCAGCCCTCTCTGTTCAGTATGTTTGCTGCAAAACGGACTGGATCTTTGTGACAGAGGCTTCTACCTGGAGGCTAAGAGCCTTGTAATGCAAAATTTTTCAGAGACGGTTCTCCTACCTTTGCTGGCAGCACCCTACTTTTTCCCGGGTAGGAAGTAATACTACTTCCTTCTATGTCCTCAACAACCAGCCCTTGTCAGTAGAGAGGGAGATTGAAAGGGTTGGATCTCTTTAGTCCCTTCCTGGCTCCCTAGGCAAACAATGGCACAGCCTTCCAGATTGGAAGGGCTCAGCTAGTGGGACACAGCATACAAATTTGTGGGTCAAAAGCTGAGTCAGCCTTAGGCTGTGTCCCTCTCTCTTCCCTTCCTGAGGAGATATGTCCACAGAAATCCGTCCTGGTTAGTAGAGAGGGAGATCGAGAGGATCGGATCTCTTTAGGATCTTTTTAGTCCTGTGCAGGCTCTCAGG
The DNA here is from genome assembly GCF_030445035.2 of Dasypus novemcinctus. Taxonomy (NCBI): domain Eukaryota; kingdom Metazoa; phylum Chordata; class Mammalia; order Cingulata; family Dasypodidae; genus Dasypus; species Dasypus novemcinctus. The sequence continues at coordinate 61,576,639 of NC_080675.1, forward strand.
GCAAACAATGGCACAGCCCTACTGGCCCATCAGGGCTCCTGGGCAGGAAGCAGATGTCGTCAAGTGGTAAAGCCTCCGCCTACAATATGAGGGAACCCAGGTTTGATCCCTGGGACCTCCTGGTGAAAAAGAAGAAGAGAAAGTGTGCCTGTGCGGTGAGCCAGTGCCCACGCATGAGCCGGGTGCCCACATGAGTGCCCACGTGGTGAGCTGAGTGCCCATGTGAGTGCCTGCGTGGTGAGCCAGTGCCCATGCAAATGAGTCACACAGCAAGATGATGATGCAACAAAAGAGAGACTAAGGGGAGGTGCTATTGACAAGGAAACTCTCCACATCAGAGGTCCCCAGGATCTAATCCCTCTGAATCCTAGAGGAGACAGATGAGAAGAGAAGACAAAAAAGAGAAATAGATACAGAATATCACACAACGAATGAACACAGACAGCAAAAACAGCAGGGCAGGGGAGGGAGAGGGGAAAAAATAAATACATCTAAAAAAACAGTACTATGGGGGGTGGAAAGGGCTCCTGGGACACAGCAGACCAAATTTGTGGGTCAAAAACTGTGGTCTGCCTTAGGCTGTGTCCCTCTCTCTTCTCTTTCCTGGGGAGGTAGATCCCTGGAAACCCCTTTGTCTATAGCCACTGGCCCAGCAGCCTGAGAATTCAAGTGTCTTTGGTGTGGGGGAGGGTGCTTGCAGTAGGTGCTTGCAGTAGCAGCTGCAGTTTGTAACTCACAGTTTTGCAGGTGCAATTCTTTTCCTTTGTCCCTCTTTTGGGCAGTGTCCAGCCTTCCCCTTGTGTCCTAAACTCTAGAAGATTTTCCCCAGGCCATTTCCGCCTGTCCTCTAAGTATTTTTCTGAGAGGAAAGAGAGTTCTGTGTCTTTCTGTTCTGCCATCATCCCGGAAGTCCTGGTAGAGTTTTAGTATACTATAATGGGTTGTAGATCTTCAACAGTGATACACAGTATGCAGTATTTCCCCCAGTTTATTTAACCACAGAGTCCTTTTTTACCCCTACAGACCACCATTTTTTCCCTACCAGAGCATCCGTTAGGACTGGTATTCTGTGAATAACATTTTGGGAAACAAATTAATTGATTCCTGTAAGTGAAGAATGAAAAAGCTCATTGTTCATGATTTTTAGAAATACCATATGTAATAATGGCAATTTTTTAAAAAGTCTGACTCATATTGCTTATATTACCTTAACCTGTCAGTCAGTAATAAATAACCTTATTTTCAGTGCCCTGAAAGACTACTCATAAAGAAAATTAGCAATAAAACAGTTGTTTTTATATTTTAAGGCTTAAAATTGGGACGAGGGAGTTAGTAATAGTGATTGTATTTTTATTTTGATAATTCACCAATCAATTGTTGATTGATGATTGTATTAGTCAGGGTTGTCTAGGGAAACAGAATCAACAAGAGATATCTGTCAATAGTATGTGATGTTGTAAGAGTCTCTCACATGACCATGGGGATGCACAAGTCCAGATTCCACAGGCAGGCTGCAACCAGGGACTCCAATGAAAGTCCAGTGAAGGTTCTTCACAAGTTCCGTGAGATGTTGGCTGTCCAAAGACAAGCTGGGAAATTCTCACTCAATGCTGGAATCACTTCCCCTTTTAAGACATTCAACTGATTGGATAAAGTATCACCCATTGCTGATGGCAGTCTCCCTCAGTGATGTAATTGTAATCAGCTATCTATGATTTACCACTGCAGGAAAGTCAGTGGTGACTAAAGTCCATAAATGCCCTTTTATTACAGTTAGTCCAGTGCTTGCTTGACCAAACAGCTGGGCACAATTACCTGGCCGAGTTGACACAATAGCCTAACCATCACAATGATTTTCTGTAATTTGTTTAGAAGTGAAACTGATGCTTTATATGTTGCTCTTTCATATTTTAAGAACAGGGAAAGTGACATGATTTAGGAGAAAGCTCTAGTCAGCTCAAAAAAATTACTTTCCACATACTTTAGAAGATATACTAAAATTATTGTGAGACAAATTAAAGTAAAATTTGCTGTCTCAATCAATATTTATATTTCTATGATAGTCATATAATACAGAAATCTACCTTTTTTATAGCTACATATAATGCAAACCTAGCCATAGATCTATAGCAGAAAACTGTTGACAATGAATTTTCTTTATATTTCAGTCTCCAAAGTTCATTTCTTCTTTAAGTAATGGACAGAAAACAGAATGGAAGTTTATATATGTAGTTCTGTATTCTGGCCCTGGTATATTACCTTAATCTCTTCTGTGGCTCTAATTCTCCATGTATAAAATGAAGCTTTGAAGGAATGGGCTTCAAGATTAGTTTCAGGGAAGTGGATGTGACTCAAGTGATTAGGCTCCTGTATACCATGTAGGAGGACCAGAGTTCAATTCCTGGGGCCTCCTGGTAAAGGCAAGCTGGCCCGAGGAGCAAGGTGGCCCACGTGGAGTGCTGGCACAGCAAGATGACACAACAAAAAGAGACAGAAGAAAAACAGTAAGTAGACACAACAGACCAGAAAGCTGAGGTGGTGCAAGATATTGAGTGCCTCTCTCCCACTCTGGAAGGTCCTAGGATTGGCCTCTTAAAGAGAAGACAAGCAGACACAGAACACACAGTGATTGGACACAGAGAGCAGACAGCAAGCCCAAAACAAGAGGGGGGAGAGAGAAATAAATAAATAAATAAATCTTTGAAAAAAGATTAGTTCCAACTGTGAAAATTTCTCTTATGCTGGCAGACTTACACTCCTGAGCAGGATGAAGTAACAGGGAAACGATTTTACCATGCTACCCCAAACTAGGCAAAATTTATGAACAGTGGTTATCAATAAACTTGACATCAGGTAACAAAGGCCAGTGATCCCTAAGAGATAGGAAACAAACTAGGGAAGCCTTATAATTGCCACTGTTTATGGCCTTAGGAAAGTTTCCAGGCCTTGGCACAGGAAGTAAAAACTCGGGCAGAGTCCAGAGAGACCAAACCAACTAGTGTTTTCAAGACACACTTTAGAGAAGAGTACTACATCAGAAGAAAATGTCAGAGATCTGTGGAGGGCCCTGTCAAGTATTCAGCAGAATACTGATTAGTGCATATGCATGAGGAAACTACCAACGGCCTGGGAAAAACCATCTTAAGAACTTAGAGCTAACACAGTCATTAACATTGTAAAAAATAGTGCCTGTTTTCCACCAGCTAGACTGTAAAACATCACACTTTATAGGTAATTAAGTAAAGTACTTAAAAGGGTCTTGCCTTAGTAATGGGGAGCCCAAGATTATGTACTATACATTACTCTGGTCTTGGCTAGATCTAAAAGGATCAAACTGTTTACAAGTAACTTATCTGAATTTTAAGATTACTAATATAAAAATTTTTAAATACCCAGCATCAAAAAAAAAATTAAAAATATGTGGCTTCCAATCAAAGATTTCCAGCCATTCAAAAAGGCATAATAAAGCAAAACAGGACTTCTGATGGACCAAGGAGGTGGCTCCAGAATGCTGATCCCCCACAGAGTATTTGAACAACTAGCAAAAACTGGCAGACTGTCTCTCTCAAAACTCCAGAAAATAGTTAAAGGGTTGCAATAACTGGGCAAATGCTGAATTAGGAAACACAACTTTACAAACAATAGGAGAAGCTCATGGCACCCTTGCTGGCCCATCCCTTTCCTTGGAGTGATGCAGAGCCAGCCTACATTCCCATTGTGGGTCCCTGCCCTGTTCCAGAGGAAGCAGAACAACACCTATATGCATACTGGAAAACCTGTATTTCGGTGCCACTCTGTCAGGTACCAGATGAACAGACTGAACTGAGACACTCATCTCTAGATTGCCATCTGAGAAGTTGCACTGCAGGCAGAAGCAGCTTGCAGACACCTAAACCAGTGTAAGAAACTAATTAATTAAAATGGCCTGGGACAAGGGATTACCTGCTTTAAGTCATACAGTAGAGCATTAGAGAAGAGGAGAAAATTTATTTCATAGAGAGTAGAGGGGACATTGAAATTCTTGTAATCAGGGGAATTTCTAAGGCCATGAGCAAGCACAAACCCAGAACAAGATTCAGACTCAGAAAAGACAGAAAGGTATCTATACTTTACATTCACCTTGGGCTGATCATCTTGATAGGATGGCTAAATTTTAAAGGAGAGCACTAGCCAATGCAGAGCTAATTTCTAAAAATTTTTGTGTGTATATGCTGGTTTGTTTGCTTTTCTCAGTTCCTAGCTACTCAAGGAAATCTCTGTCATATCACTAGCTGGATACAGACTTAACAAACTGATACCTCAGGGACTAAGTTACAAAGTTAACACTTAAAGTATTAAAATGTACAATGTGCAACAAAAGATTACAGGACAAAGAAACAGGAAGTAATAGCCCATCCAAAGGAACAAAATAAAATTCCAGAAACCATCAACAAGAAGAACAGACTTTGAATATATCAAAGACTTAAAAAAAATGATTCTCAGTATGCTCAAAGAGATAAAGTACAGATTTAAAAAGAAAAAAAAGACACTACCGAGAAAACAATGAATCAACAATAAAAGATCCTCAGTAAAGAGAAGTTTTACTGGAGTTGAAGACCACAAAAACTGAAATGAAAAATTTACTAGAGGATTTCAACAGCAGATTGGATGGAACTGGCTGAAAAAGAATCAGTGAACTCAAAGATAATTGAAATGATTCAGTCTGAGTAGCAGAAAGAAAAAATTTTTGAATGAAAAAAGTGAACAGAGCTGTAGCAGTTTGGTATCGATATGAATTCCAAAAATAGATGTTGGATTATGCTTGTAATCTGATCTGTACCTGCGCATGATTGAGTTATGATTAGTCCCCCACCAAGGGGTGGCGGCTCACAGATAAAAGGCATGGCAAAGAACAGAGTTGAGGGTTTCTGATGTTGGAATTTTGTTGCTGGAGTTTAATGCTAGTCTTAAGCTGGAGCCCCAAGGAAAGAGACAGAGCCATTTGCCTGATCATCTACAACTGACCTTGTGGAGGAAACAGAGGCGCTGAGCCCAGAGTAACCCAGGAAGCCTGAACCCTTGCAGATGTCAGCAGCCATCTTGCTCCAACACATGGAAATAGATTTTGGTAACTTAAGCTTTATGACCTGATGACTGTAAGCTCCTACCCCCAATAAATACCCTTTATAATGCCCAGCAGATTTCTGGTATCTTGCATCAGCACCCCTTTGGCTGACTAATACAAAAGAGCCCAAAAACCTGTAGAACACCATTAGCCATACCAATGTATGTATTATGGGAATCCCAGAAAGAAAAGAAAGAGGCAAAAGATATAGTCAAAGAAAAAGTGGCAGAAAACTTCCCAAACTTAACAGAAGACATGAATATGCATACTCAAGAAGAGCAACAAAACCTAAACAGGATTAAACTGAAGAAAACCATGCCTAGACAAAGAGCGGTCAAATTGTCAAATGCCATGGACAAGGAGTTCCAAAGAGTGAAAGAGAAAAACGTCGTTTTACGTTCAAGTGAGTCCCTGTAAGATTAAGCATAGATTTCTCCTTAGACCCAAGGAAGCAAGAAGGCAATAGGAAAAAATACTTAAAGTGTTTAAAGAAAACAATTACCAACCAAAAACATTATATCCAGTCAGACTTACTTGCAAAAATGAGGGAGAAATGAAAATATTCACAGATAAATAAAAATTGAAAGAGTTTCTCACCAGTACACCTAAGGGAATCCTTTAGGCTGAAAGGAGAAGTACTAGATAGTAGATCAAAGCAGCATAAAATAAAGTAACTCTAGTAAAGGTAACTGTATGGGTAATTTAAATGCCAGTACTATTTTATTTTTTTATATGTAACTACATTTTATACTTCATACAGGTTATAAAATGCAAATGCATAAGAAATAATGATAAGTCTGGTTTTGGACTTAAAATGTATAAAGATAAAACTTGTAACAAGAACAACAAAAAGGTGGAGGCACGGAGGGGTATAGGTATGTGTATGCTATTGAGGTTAAGTTGGTAACATATTGTGGTGGTTAGGCTAATGTATCAACTCAGCTGGGTAATTGGGCCCAGTTGTTTGGTCAAGCAAGCACTGGGCTAATTGTAATATAAGGACCTTTACTACGTAGATAGCCAATTGTATCTGCATCACCCAGGGAGATTACCATCAGCAATGAGTGATGCTTTATCCAGTCAGTTGAATGCTTTAAAAGGGGAAATGATTTCAACATTCAGAGAGAATTTCCCAGCTTTTCTTTGGACAGTCAGTGTCTCCTGGAAACTCATTAAGGACCTTCATTGTACTTTCATTGGAGCCCCCAGTTTGCAGCCTGTCTGCGGACCCTGGACTTATACATCCCCACAGCCATGTGAGAGACTTCTGTGAATTCTCATACTGTTTACAGATATGTCCTGTTGATTTTGTTTCCCTAGAGAACCCTGACTAATACACATATCAAGCATGGTTGCTATAGATTTAGGGTGTTAAATTTCAACCCAATGTAACCACACAAAAAAAAAAATACATGAAAAATATATTCAGAAGGAAATGAGAAGGGACTCAAAATGGTACAATATTAAAAAGTCATGTAAATATAAAAATATACATTAACAGAAAGTTGAGGGACAAAAAAGGTTATAAGACTTACAAAGACCAAGTAGCAAAATGTCAAAAGAAAAATCCTACTTCATCATTAGTTATTAGAAATGTAAATGGATTAAACACTCTGGTCAAAGGCAGAGATTGGTAGATAGGCAAAAAAGCATGACCCAACGTTATGCTGTTTACAAGAAACTCACCTTAAATTCAGAGACACAAGTAGATTGAGAGTAAAAGATGAAAAAATATATATGTCATACAACTAGTAACCAAAAGTGAGCAGGATAGCTACACTAATATCAGATAAAATAGACTTTAAATTAAAAAAAAAAAAACACTTTAGGGAGTGGATGTGGCTCCAGCCATTGGGTGCCTTCCTCTCACATGGAAGGTCTCAGGTTTGGTTCTTAGTGCCTCCTAAAAAAGCAGGACGAGCACAACAGCGAGTGCAAACATCAAGGTGTTGGTAGTGGGGAGAAATAAATAAAATAAATCTTTTAAAAAACAACATTATAAGGAACAAAAAAAGTCACTATATACTGAAAAGGAGACAATTCAATAAGAAGACATAGCAGTCATAAATATATGTACACCTAACACCAAAGCCTGAAAATATATGAAGTAAATATTGATAGATTTGAGGGGAGATATAGACGGCTCTACATTGATAATAGGAGCCTTCAGTATGCCACTCTCAATGGACTGAACATTTAGACAGAATATCAGTAATGAAATAGAAGACTTGCATGATACCATAAACCAACCAGACCTAACAAATAGAGTGCTTCACCCAACAGCAACAGAATATACACTCTTCGCTAGTGCGCATAGATCATTCTCCAGGATGGGCCATATGTTAGGTCGCAAAGCAAGTCTCAATAAATTAAAAAATATTGAAATCATATGTCTTCTCTGACCACAATGGAATGAAGTTAGATACCAATATAACAGAGAAAGAACTGGAAAAATTCACAAATGTCTGGAAAGTAAACAATGTACTCATAAACAGCCAAAGGATCAAAGAAGAAATCACAAGATAGTGATGGTGATGGATGTCCTCAAGATGGCATCTGAACAAATGTACATTAATGTTATATGATGTTAATATCAGGCAAAAATAAAACCAAAGCAGACTATGGGCAATAGTGTATAACAATACATTAATAATCTTATTTAAAGGGTAAAAAAAGAAAAAACAATGTAGTCATTTAAGACATCCCTGGGAATATTTCCCTCAGAGACAACTAAGTAAAAGGGCAAGTTCCATTTCCTTGGAACTAACTGTACAGACTGGAGAAAGACTTCACAAATGCTGAATGGAAGGGAAAAAAGAGCCCACCAAAAAGGAAAGTAGATAATCTGCATTTCAGACTTGCTAGTCCAGACCCTTCCTCCACACTCAGTCCTTCAAAGCATAAGAGTCACAGAAAGGCAGCACTCCAGCCTGGGCAATTCCTGCTGTGGTTGCAGACCACAAAGTCACTAACAGCAGCGACTTAGGGCTCCATTTACATTCAACCATAAGGACCCAACACCACATAAACCCAGGATGTGGACCTGTGGTCAGGAGCACGTACATACAAAATGGTTCCCATGAAACAGGAGACCAGCAGCAGAAATGATGTCAGCGTATATACCCAATCTGCTTTCTAATTGCTAGTGCAATTAGAAATTTAGAAATTAGAAAAAAAAAAGGAATTTATTAACAGTGACCCCATCTGGCTCCCTGGGGCATGATACCCTAACATGGAAGTTACCTGAGGCAGAAAATCCACAGAAAAAGAGGAAAACTGAACTGCCTCTTTGAATGACTGGCAATCATGTAAGATAGGGCAGACACCCAAGACTGAAAGCTGTAGGGGAAAATGGGCACTGAATGTGGGTGAGAGCAACTGAGCAAATCATATCCTCTAGGAAGGAATGTTGGCACAAAAACAGTCCAGGAGAAACAGCACAGCATGTCCCAGGCAAGAGATGGGTACATAAGACCTGAGAAAATCTGAATAAATAAGTCTGTTGTAAAGGTTTAGTGTAAGCTGGACCAAGTGTTGAAGAACCTTAACATACACTAACACACAGCCAATCTGCAGTAAAATCTTAGGCAAGATGGAGACACTGGCTTTCAAAGTTAGCACATCAAAATAATCAAATCCCATTCATTAGCAAAAAATCACTAGGTATGCTAAGAAACAGGAATATATGATTCATTCAAGGGAATAAAGGCTTCAGAAAAAACACTGACATTGGAACAACTAATCATAGAAGTTCAAACAAATTTCCTAAATTCAAGGAGTTGAAGGAAAATATGGGTAGAAATAACCTAAATATGTGTACAGAGCTAAAGAGTATTAAGACGTTGTGTGAACAAAGAAAAGAATTAGAAAGCTTAAAAAATAACAGATCCTATGGAGATGAAAAACACAATAATGGAGGTTGAAAATACATTAGAGGAAAGCGGACTTGGCCCAAGGGATAGGGCATCCGCCTACCACATGGGAAGTCCGCGGTTCAAACCCCAGGCCTCCTTGACCCGTGTGGAGCTGGCCCATGCACAGTGCTGGTGTGCGCAAGAAGTGCTCTGCCACGCAGGGGTGTCCCTCGCATAGGGGAGCCCCACTCACAAGGAGTGTGCCCCGTAAGGAGAGCCGCCCAGCATGAAAGAAAATACAGCCTGCCCAAGAATGATACCACACACACGGAGCACTGACACAACAAGATGATGCAACAAAAAGAAACACAGATTCCTGGTGCCACTGATAAGGATAGAAGCAGTCAAAGAAGAACACACAGCAAATGGACAGAGCCGAGAACTGAGGGGGTGGGGAGGGGAGAAAAATAAATAAATAAATCTTTAAAAAAAAAAATACATTAGAGCTATGCAGCATTAGATTCCAACAGACTGAAGAAAGAAGCAGCAAGCTAGAAGACAGGATGATCAAAATAATGCAGTCAGAACAGATAGGGAAAAGACTAGAAAGAAATTATCAGAGCCTGAGGAACCTGTGGAACATAAAGTGAACTAACATATATGTCATGGGAATCCCAGAAAGAAAAGAAAAGGGAAAGGGGGCGGAGAGAATATTTGAGGAAATAATGGCTGAAAATCTCCCAACTCTTATGAAAGACAAATATACATCAAATATACATGTCCAAGAAGTGCTACATATGTCAAATAGGTAAATCCTAATAGCCTTCTCCAAAACACATACTGATCAATATGTCAATGGCTAAGATAAAGAGAGAATTCTGAAGGCTGCAAGAAAAGAGCAATTTGTCACATAACAGACTTAGTGTCGATTCCTCATAAAAAACCATGGAGGCAAAAAGGCAGTGGTATTACTGAAAAAAAGAAAAACTGACTCTATCCAGGAAAACTGTTCTTCAAAAATGAGTGAGAATTGAAAACATACGCGGATAAGCAAAAATTGAGAGTTCATCATCAAAAGACCTGCCCCATAAGAAATGACTGGAGAGAGTGGCTTAGAGTAGCATAAAGAGGTGAAGACCTTCAGCAAAGGCAGCTATGTGGATAAATTCAAGACTCAATAGTACTGTATCTCCAGTATAACTTTTTATTGCCTATCAGGTAGAATACAATGAGATAAGAACCCTATTTCCTGTAATAGTTACATAAAATGTAAAGAGGTAAGGTGACAAAAACAACTTTAAGAGGGGAAACAGAGGGATGTGGTAGCAGAGTATGTGTATGCTATTAATATAAATTGGTGTTGTTTTAAACTAGTAGGTTATAGAGTTGGGTACTTTAATACAAACCGCAATGTAACCACAATGAAAGTATTTTTAAAATATACAGAAACAAAAATGAGAAAAGGATCAATCAGTTATATCACAAAAGGTCAACTGTATAGAAAAGGAAGCTGCAATAAAGGAAAAGAGACAAAAAAGATAAGACATTTTTTTAAAAGCACAAAATAACTAAGGTAAGTCCAGCCATATCAGTAATAATATTGAATTTTTTTAAAGATTTTTTTTTAAGATTTATTTTTTATTTATTTCTCTCCCCTTCACCTGCCCCCCGCCCCACCCAGTTGTCTGTTCTTCGTGTCCATTCGCTGTGTGTTCCTCTGTGACCACTTCCATCCTTATCAGCAGCACCGGGAATCTGTGTTTCTTTTTTGTTGCGTCATCTTGCTGTGTCAGCTCTCCGTGTGTGCGGCGCCATTCCTGGGCACACAGCACTTGCTTTCACGCTTGGTGGCTCTCCTTACGATGGGATGCACTCCCTGCACGTGGGGCTCCCCCACGTAGAGGAACACCCCTGCGTGGCATGGCACTCCCTGTGCGCATCAACACTGTGCATGGGCCAGCTCCACACGGGTCAAGGAGGCCCACGGTCTTAACCGCTGACCTCCCATGTGGTAGGCAGATGCCCAGTCCATTGGGCCAAGTCCGCTTCCCTAAGATTTATTTTATTTCTCTCTCCACTCCTCACTCTTTGTGCTCACTGTGTCTGTTCATTTTGTGCTCATCTGCCTTTTTATTTTTTTTATTTTTTTTTAAGATTTATTTATTTCTCTCCCTGCCCCCCCACCCCTGCCCCAGTTGTCTGCTCTCTGTGTCCATTTGCTGTGTGTTCTTCTGTGTCCACTTCTATTCTTATCAGCAGCACTGGGAATCTGTGTCTCTTTTTGTTGTGTCATCTTGCTGCGTCAGCTCTCCCTATGTGTGGCTGCCACTCCTGGGCAGGCTGAACTTTATTTCACGGCTCTCCTTACGGGGCACACTCCTTCCGCATGGGGCTCCCCTATATGGGGGACACCCCCACGTGGCAGGGCAATCCTTGCACGCATCAGCACTGCGCGTGGGCCAGCTCCACACGGGTCAAGGAGGCCCTGGGTTTGAACCATGGACCTCCCATGTGGTAGGCGGACCCTCTACCCATTGCACCAAGTCCGCTTCCCTCATCTTCCTTTTAGAAGACACTGGGTACCAAACTGAGGACCTCCCATGATGAATGGAGGTGCCTAATCATTTGAGCCACCTCCACTCCTTTTTTGAGTCTCTCATTATATTTTACTCCTTGTATCTCTGTTGTGTCATCTTGTTGTGTCAATTCGCTGTGCCATCCTGTCATGTCAGCTCGCTGTCTTGCTCTTCTTTTCTTAGAAGGCACCACGTACCAAACCTGGGACATCCCATGTGGTAGGCAGGAGCTCAATTGCAGAGCCACATCCTCTTCCCACATTGCATTTTTTTTAAAGATTTATTTATTTTATTTTTTGTTGATTTATTCCCCCCCCCCTTACGTCTTGCTTGCTGTCTGCTCTCTGTGTCCATTCGCTGCACGTTCCTCTGTGTCTGCTTGTCTTCCTTTGTTGCGTTATCTTGCTGTACCAGCTCTCTGTGGGTGTAGGCCATCAGTTCTCCATGGGTGTGGGCTGTCAGCTTTCCACGGGCGCGGGCCAGCTTACCTTCACAGAGAGGCCTCAGGGTGTGAACCCAGGGCCTCCCATATGGTAGACAGGAGACCAATGGATTGAGCCACAGCGCTTCTCCCCACATTGAATTTTAATGGATTAAACTCACCAGTCAAAAAACATAGATTGGCAGAATGTATGAAAAAGCATGATCCAACTATGTGTTGTTTAAAAGAGACTCATCGTAAACCCAGAGGTTGAAAGTGAAAGAATGGACAAAAATAGTAACCAGAAGACAACTGGTGTAGCTATCCTAATGTTAGATAAAAATATTCAAAACTACAAGAGATGATTTTCAGTGGGAAAAAAAAAACAGTTTGTCAAATCCAACCCGGAGAGGGAGGATTGTAGAAATCTCCAGGAATCAGTTCCTCCACCAGAACATCTAAGGTATTGGCAGGAACTGAGTCAACCATTCTATATGGTGTCTAATAAAACACTATGTAGCATCCTGGGAAGAATACAGAGAAGGGATTAATAAACTGTGGTATTTATCAGTGAATTTCACCCTCCTTGCATCAGGTACCATCCCCAATCCCCAAACTCTGTGGCAGACAGCCCTGTGGTGTCCAGCCCAGGTTCCTGGTACTGCTTGCTTATGCCAGGTGAACTATAAAGACCTAGTCCTTCAAAATTGGAGGCTGTGTCATCTGGTTGCTGACCACTGCTTTGGATCAACTTCTTTAGGTTGATGAGGGGCTAGCTCTGAGGGTAGTCATTCTTCTAACTCCTCAGGCAAAAGCAGCAGAGGAGTCTTAAAAAGGCAATATCTATTTTAAGCCCCTCTTCTATGCCCATTCCCTATTTGAGAATAAAACTAGTTTGTAAAAGTCATATATCAACAGCTGTAGCCCTGAATTATAACAGCAGCAGCAACAATACAATAAAACAAACTAGTAATCCCAAAGCAGTATGAGAACTTGATTTCTATAGTTTCTAATAGTATATTGCTTAGAATATCTAGTTCTCAACAAAAAAATTACAAATTGCAGAAAGAAAAAAAAGCATGACCCATTCACAGGATAAAAGTATTTGCCAGAACATCCCTAAGGAATCTCAGACATTGGAACTATTAGTCAAAGACTTTAAGTCACCTGTCTTTATGTTTGGTGAGCTAAAGGAATCCATATACAAAGAATTAAAGAAAATTAGTAAATTATTGTTTGGTAAAATAAAGGGATGGAAATTATAAAATGGATACAATCATAAATTTTGGGGATTCAGAGGCAGTAGATGAATTCAACAGCAAATTTAAACAGAAGGATCAGTAAACTTGAATATAAGACAATTCAAATTATCTACTGTTAGCAACAGAAAAGAAAAATAATGAAGAAAAATGAACAGAACCTAAGGGACCTATGGGATACCATCAAGCTTACTAATCTAAGCATCTTTGGCATCTCAGAAGGACAAGAAAGAGAAAAGGAGGCAGAATAAGTATTTGAGGAAATGATGACTGACAATTCCCAAATCTGATGAAAGGCATGAATATACACATCCAGGAAGCTCAGTAAACTCCAAGCAGGATAGACTAAGAGATCTACACCAAGATACATTATAGGAAAAATTTCAAAATCCAAAGATGAGAGGATTTTGAAAACAGCAAGAAAGAAGCAACTTGTCACATATGAGAGATCGCCAATAAGCTTAACAGTGATTTTTCATCATAAACCAGAGAGATCATAATTCAGTGAGGTATCATATTTAAAGTCCTTAAAGAAAAAAACATGTCAACCAAGATTGCTGTATTCTACAAAATTACCATTCAAAAATGAAGGAGAAATGAAGACAGTTACAAATAAATAGAAATTGAGATTTCATTCCCAGAAGACCTGTACATGAAATGCTAAAGTAAGTCCTTCAATCCAAAATAAAAGGACATAAAGGAAATAAAGATAGTAACTCAAAGCCATAAGAAGAAATAAACAACATTGGTATGGGTAAATATATAATCTTTGTATTATTATACTTTGGTTTTTTAACATTTTTCACCCCTTCTAAGACTTAACAGGCAAACGTGTAAAATAAAATCTTAAGTCTTTGTTAATGGGCATATAAAGGTGTAATCAGAGGCAATAACAATATAAAGATGGGATGGAGATATACAGGAGTAGAGTTTTTATACCATAGAAACTATGTTGTTACTAGTTTAAGATGTTGATTGTAATTGCAAAGGTGACTCCTAAGAAAATATTTTAAAAATAAAGTGGTACCTTGGTAGTCAATAATTGGTTCTAAGAGGTGCTACAAATACCAAAAATGATGAATACCAAACAAATTTTTCCCTTAAGGAATAATGTAAATAAATGTATTCCCAAACCAAAGACAATGCACATTTCTAAGGCAGTATTTTAAAAGATAGGGTTGTCATTACTTTACATGAGAAATAAACCTAAAAATTATTAAATATTTAGATTAACTAAAATAAAAATTTCCCTTGTATTGAGAAGAGTCCATGGCCTAATGGGATGCTGGGAGGAGAGTGGTGAGGAGGAAAGGTTAGATGGAGTATTGCTTGGAAGGAGAGTTCCCCTGCAGCACAACATCGGGCACTTACTCCTCAGGTGTTTTTTCTCTTTTCCACCTTTTTTCAACTTGCACCACACACACTTTGTCACTTTCACTGAAAACTTATCCAATGAGAACTGCTTCTGTCTTCTTTTCAAAATTCCTTGAAAGTGTGAAATTGTTTGGTCATTCAATAAATTCACATTTCTGCTTGTCAGAGCTTTGTCCGGATGGTGCTTCGCAAAGTTTTGAACTTCTGCCCATTTTGCACATATTTCTGTTATTAAGGTACTGGGGACATCCTCCCTTATCTCCTCCTCACCTGAAAAATGGATCTCATCACAGTTAAAAACTTGGTGGGGAATAAAACACTCAGCCTCTACATAGTCTTGAAATTCACTGAAGAATTCATCAGCAGTCTTTTTATTAGCACTTGCTGCCTTGCCATGTCTCACGTCACTATGGATACGGGTCCTCTTTTTTTAAATGATCAGACCAGCTGTTCCTGGCCTTATAAGTTCGACACTGTCACTGTCATCGCTCAGTTCGGGTTTGATTTTTCAAAAGATTGGTAGGTAACACTCTTGCTTTTTCACATGTCAAGGCTTCTGATACATTGTTGCAGTGCCTGCTATCTGCTTCTTGTTCACCCAAATTAATAACAGCTTTTCAACTTGTTTGAGCAACATCAACCTTTTTTATCACTTCTTTACTCTTAATGATGGTGGAGACGGTTCTAGGCATACTGTATTCCCTAGCAAGATCAGTAATGCAAATACCATTCTCGTATTTACCTATTATTTCTCTTTTTTTTTGCTCAGTGGTGCTGCAAGTAATTTTCTTTTCTTCTCAATGCAGTCGCTGCTCATTTTTTTAGGACCCATGATGAAGGAAAAAAAATGCAAAAATACACAGAATGACCTCAGAAGCTAGGGTAAGACTGCAGTGGGATGTGCACAGGGCAAGAGCTACCATGTGCCTAACACATGACCCTTTGTTTCAGCTGAAAAGTGTAGCAAGTCTTGAGGCAACCAACATCAACAAGTTCTAGCTTGCATGTCCAGTACCAAACAAATTACTGGGACAAAATGTTTGCGTTAAAATGCATCAAGTACCAAATTTGATGAGTTACAAAGTGGTTGAGTACCAAAGTCTGACTGTATAGCAAAAAGAAAAGGAAATCAAAATGGCATAGTACAAAAAAGCAATAAATACCAAAAAAAAGTCAGCAATGAAGTATTGCAATGGATTTTTAGATTTTACATCAAAAGCACAAGCAATAAAATAAAAAATTAATGTACTTCATCAAAATTGAAAGCTTTGTTACTATGGAGGATATTATGAAGAAAGTGACATTGTGAAGAAAGTGAACCAAACAACCCATAGAATGGAAGAAAATACTTGGAAACCATATGTTTTGGTTTTCTAGACTGTTCAAAGAAATACCATGAAATGATTTGACTTAAGCAGTGGTAATTTATTCACTTACAGTTTTGAGGCCAAGAACTTGTCCACATCAAGGCATCATCAAGGTAATACTTTCTTCCTGAAGACTGGTTACCAGCCATCCTTTGCTCCTCTGCCACATGGCAAGAAGCCACATGGTAGCATCTGCTGGTTTCTCCCTTCTTTTCCAGGTTTAATTTTCAGTTTCTTGCTTCCATAGTTTTCTCCTTTCTCTCTCTGTATTCATTCCATTTATAAAGGACACAGTAAGAGAATTAAGACCCATCCTGAATGAGGTGGGTCATACCTTAACCGATGTAGCCTCATCAAAAGGTCCTACTTACAGTGGGTCCACACCCACAAAAAATTACTTAAATTTAGGAACATGTCTTTCTGGGGTACATGTAGCTTCAAACCACCACACCATATCTCTAATAAGGGTTTAACATTCAGAATATATGACAGACTCTTAAAACTCAGCAACAAAAAACCCAATTTTTAAAAATGGATCTGGATTTGAATAAACATTTTTCCAAAAATGATCATTCACATGGCTAATGTATGAAAAGATCCTTATACTATTAGCCATTAACAATGTAAATTAAGGGAGAGTAACGGGACTGAGACTGTGACTCACCAGCTCAACACTGCCTTCCCATCAGTGCCTCCTCTAGCCATGTCCAAGGAGAAGCCCAAGGAGGGAGTAAAAACAAAAAGACCGTGTCAATATAAAAGTAGCCAGGCAGGATGTCAGTCATCAAGTTACACTCCGTGGAGCACTCTTATGAAGACATTCTGCAAAAGACAGGACTTACCAATGAGGCAGATTAGATTCAGGTTTGATGGGCAACCAATTAATAGAACAGATACCCCAGCACAACCGGAGATGGAGGATAAGGACAGCAGGACATGTTCCATCAGCTTAAGTGGAGGAGACACCATCAGTGATTTCCAGCAGCAGACTGGATTCAATGCATGAGGCCATTAGCCTCTTGGGGCATGGCATCTAGAAGCACCATTGCCACACCATGTCATCTGTCCTTGCATTTGCTTTTAAATGGTAAACACATAAACATGCTAATCTCAAAGGAATCTGCTGAAACTTGAGGGCAGTCACCGAAATTATTTTTCTGATGTGCTGTGTGCAATTCAAAACTGTATCTGCGGGGATTAATCTACAACTTAAATTGGGCCAACAAGATTTGTTTGTTTAGGTAAAATCAGTTGCCAGATTTTTGGTTTGTTTTTGTTTTCATTTTTTCTCCTCTTGCAGTTTTTTCCCTTCAAACTTGTGACCTCAATGTCTACTTCTAGTCTGCAGGTGGAGATCTTATTCCCAGGTGCTGCAATTCTTCAACCCACCCCACCCAACCCCATCTCCGCTTTTTCTAATCATGTGGCTGACTCAGGTTCACTGCAGTGGGGATACTTCTGTTGGACAAATTTTAGGGGAATGATGGAGATGGAAGGCAAAATTTTACTTTATTATTAAAATGCCAAATATTGCAAATTTTAAGTTTCATTAGAATATGGTAAAGTTGAAGGGAAAATAATGGAGTGCTTCTTAAAAGGTAAAAGAAGAAAAATAACCAATTGAGAGGTGATGAGTTTTGTTTTTTTGTTTCTTATTTATTTATTATTATTACTAGAATAATGCAAATGTTCTAAAAATGAAGTAAATGCACAACTATGTGATTTTACCAGATGCCATTGATTGTACATTTTGGATGGATCTGTGCTTTATTAATAGTAATGTATCAATAAAATTGATTTGTAAAAAAACTAATTTAAAAAGAAAAAAGTCCTTCAATAATATGGCCCTGAACATTCCCTACTCCTTGATGCTTAGGAGCCCCACCACCACTGCTCAGTACATTGGGCAACAGCTGGCATGACTGAATTGGCTTTCCCTTTTTTTTTTTTTTAATATGGAAGAAAACAGTGACCAGAGTTCCCATTTGGTAATAGTATCGTGGTTTCAGATTTCTTCTTCTATTTGCCTCTAATGAGTAATTATGGTCTATATGTTAAAAAGTAAGATTAAGTATTGCTTACAGTTATATCATTGTGTAAAAGGCCACTTCAAAGTGCGGTTGAAAACAAGACCTGTGGGAGAATGACTTGATACTACTCTCCAGGGTCTCACCAACCTTTGTTCTGCTGCTTTCCAAAGACCTTTGTCAGTACAATGATTTCAGTTCTTTGAAATATTTTGGGATCTTTGCCAATTAAAATTTTCCATAGTTCTGTCTTTTGTCCTTCAGTCAGGATTCTTTGCTACCTGATGACCAGTGTCTACCTTTTCTGTAGTCACTTGAATGGTTGGACCACAACTGATCAAACTGATCATCTCTTGCACACTTGATATTTTGCTGAAAATATCCTCATTGCCTTGGCATTTTGCTATACAGGGCTAGGATGGGACTTTTTGTTGGCTTTATTGTGTTTATTCACCAATTTTTACATTATTTGTTGTCCTTTACTACTGTAAACAGTAAATGTAGTTTGGTATTCTATCAGAAGATGTAAATTAAAACAATAAGATACCACTTCACACCCACTGGGATAGCTTATTATTTAAAAACTCAAAAATAGTTAAATGTTGATTTGGATGAAGAGAAATAGGAACTCTCATACATTGTTGATGGGATTGTGAAATGTTGCGATCACTGTGGAAAACAGTTTGACAATTTCTCAGAAAGTTAAACATAGAATTATTATATGACCAGGCAGTTACTCATAGATAAATACCCAAGAGAAAGTAAGCATATTCACATGAATACTTATATAGCAACATGATTTGTAATAGTCAAAGGTGAGACAACTCAAAATATTCAGAAACTAATGAATGGACTTTTAAAAATGTGATGTATCTGTGCAATAGATTATCATTTGCCATAAAAAGACGTCAAGTACTAGTACGTGTTACAACCTGCATGAACCTTGAAGGCATCATATTGAGTAAAATAAGCCAGACACAAAAAGGGCAAATATTGTATGATTTCTCCTTTGATATACTTAGAGTGAGAAAATTCACAGAAAGCAGAATAGTGGTTACCAGGATTGGGGTTGGAGTGGGATGTTATTATTAAATGAGTATGAGTTTTGATTTCTGATGATGAAAATTGTCTGGAAATAGTGGTATAAATTATAGTTTTGTTAGGGTACTTAATGTCAAAGAACTGTCCCCTTAAAATGGTTAAGATTATTATTGTTATGTATAATTTACCACAATTTTAAAAAATTAAATATTTGTAAAGAAACAAAAATAGCTCAGACACTGATACAGATGTTAGAATTAGCAGAAAAGGACATTGAAACAATTAGAATAATTATATTCAGGATGTTCAACAAATTAAGTAGAGACATGTTAAAAAACAAAATGCCCAATCAGACTTTTAGAGATGAAAACCATAGAGTTTCATGGAGGAACACTGCATAGGATTAACAGTAAGTTGGCTATGACAAAAGAAAGAATTAATGAACTTAAAGACAGAGTAGTGAAAAGTATCCAAAATAAAGTCACACACCAAAAAAAAAAAAAAGAATTTTAAAAAGTGAAAAGGTCATCATTAAGCTGTGGGACAAATAAAGTGATCTACTATGTGTGAAATTGGTGTTTCTGAAGTAAAGGTGAGAAAAGGGAGATAGAAACAATGTTTGGAAAAATAATAGCTGAAAAGTTTCCAGATTTGATGAAAACTATAAATCCATAGATCCAAAGAGCTCAGTGGATCCCGGGCATAAGAAAGGTGCATAAAACCACAGTAAAGCATAGCATAATCAAATTGTTCATTTGATAAAGAGAATCTTAAACATAGCCAGAGCAAAAAGACATCATATATGAAAGATGAAAGGTAACAATGATAGCAAATTTCTAAATGTGATGAGGAAATTTTTTTGTGCTGTAGAAATAGGATATTTTAATAAAATATTTCTGCCTTTTACCAGAAAATGAATTAGAAATCTTTTCAGATATAATAAGCATTGATTAATTTAAGAACAAAAAATACCTGTCTTGGTCCTCCCCCCTTTATAATTTATTATTTATAATAATAAATTCTTATTTGTAATTAAATAAGAATTTAATTACAAAATGTACAGTTTTGCTAATCCATACTTTTTTTTTTTTTAACTTCAGGGTCTTGCTTATTTGCATACTAAAGGCAAAATGCATAGAGATATCAAAGTAAGTTTATTTGTTATATTTACATTGCTAATTTAATTTGAAGAAATTTTATGATGCTAATTTTTATTGTTTGTGTTTTAGGGTGCAAATATTTTATTGACCGACCACGGTGATGTAAAATTAGGTATGTTATTTCAAGTTCCTAAAATTCTTTCCAAAGAATTTAAAATTTTATATGAGAATTATCACTGTATAAGTAAAATATGCATTTAATATTTAATACCATGAGCCACAATAATGTTCATTTTTTGATCCAGTAATTCTACTACCGAGATTGTATATGGAAATTAAGTTTAAAGAATGAAAATCCATATTCACTGAGGTAATAAAGCATTATTTACAATAGAAAATAAAATGCAGTCATAGATCTAGCAAATTGAAAAATTGTTAAACTGTGAAAAATTCACTTTTAGCATTTTATTCAGTCATCAAAGTTAATAGTTATGAACTATATGTAAGAAGAAAATCCTCTAGTGTGTTAAATGGCCGAAACCTGAACTGTATGAGTATTTAGTCTTTTATAACCATGTTTAACAACATCAATAAAATAGTTACACATAGGGAAAAAATTATTTTTTTTTTCCTAAAAGCACTAAAATGCTTGCTTAGTTGTGTAAGGATAAAAGGAATCCAGGTGGGTGTCTTTACCATGTGTTTTGTTGTTGCTTGTTTTTCCAAATTAACTTGAATGTGTTTGTAATAAAAATATTTTTAATAACTTTGTTCTTAATAAAGTGCTTCCATGCTAGTAAAATATCAATAAACTCTTTTCTTTTAATGATTATATCTTGAGCCAAGCAAGAGGAGATTTAGGTATTCAATTTGTACTAGCATTCATATCTGATTTATTATTAGTGCCGTGGCTAAAAGAGAAACTTAGAAATGTTTGTTTTATTGAAAACTAAAATTTTTGTGTTTTTTTCCCCACCAGCTGACTTTGGTGTGGCTGCAAAAATAACAGCTACCATTGCAAAGAGAAAATCTTTCATTGGCACCCCTTATTGGTAAGACATTACCAATAATCAACTGAATTTGGTACATTATCTTTTCTTCACAATTAGTAATCAGCTTTGATACCTGGTTAATACAAGTGATTCAGTGACTGGACATCAGGAGACTTGTACACTTCTTGATTAGATTAGGGAAATTGGATACTCATTTTCATTATTTAACTTACCCTGTATTGTTTTTTGTTTTTGTTTTTTAAGATTTATGTATTTATTTATTTATTTCTCTCCCCTTCCCCCCCACCCCAGTTATCGGTTCTCTGTGTCTATTCGCTGTGTCTTCTTTCTTTGTCTGCTTCTGTTGTTGTCAGTGGCACGGGAATCTGTGTTTCTTTTTGTTTTGTTTTGTCATCTTGTGTCAGCTCTCCGTGTGTGCGGCACCATTCCTGGGCAGGCTGCACTTTCTTTCGCTCTGGGTGCACTCCTTGCACGTGGGGCTCCCTTACATGGGGTACACCCCTGCGTGGCAGGGCACTCCTTGCACGCATCAGCACTGTGTTTGAGCCAGCTGCACACGGGTCAAGGAGGCCCTGGGTTTGAACCACAGACCTCCCATGTGGTAGACAGACACCCTAACCACTGGGCCAAGTCCGCCGCCTACCCTGTATTGTGAAGTGCTAATAATTCCTACTGTCCCTGGAATCTTCTTTTGAGAGGACTTATAAGGCATGAGATTCTCAAAAGAAAGACTCATGTCTCATAATTTTCTTAACCTTTCTTCTGTTGTTGCTTCTGGTTTAATTTAGGACTTTATAGTTGTTAAAACTCATGCATCCTAACCTACCATTAGTCTGTACCAGCCACCCCTCCTCCAAATGCTTACTACCAATTACTGATAAAGTAATCTTTTTTAAAAAATGCTTGGATTATTGACAGACAAATCATTGAAATACAATAGCAAGCCTAGTAGTAAACCTTAATATGTAAAATAATTTAATAAATGTTATTAAAAATGACACATAAAAATTTACTTGAAAGATTAGAATTTTTAATAAGCAGTATTTGGGTGACTTATTATTTGGAAAGAAATTTAAAATAACTCCATCTCTCATACCTAATGAAAATAATTTGCATATTAAAATCTTAAATATGAAAGGGAAACCACTCTCTGTGGTTGCTGAAGAGATGGTCAGAGGAGTACCCTCTGCGCAGCTTCTATCTATTCTGCGGTGGGATGCACCTTCTCCAGAGGACATCAGTGCAAACCTGAATAAGAAAAAACATTTTTTCTTCCAAAGCCATGGCCTATCAGTTATATAGAAATACCATTTTGGGACAGTGTTCAGGAGGGCCTAGATGAATACATACAGTCTCAGTAGGTCACCCCCCCCCCCCAACTTGCCCTTCAAGTTCTACTTTGGTTTTAATAGACTGTAAATTCAGAGAGTCAAGATCAGAGTCAGTTTTAGGGGCTCTCTAAATAACTACAGATACTACAAAATGTGTGGACTTTCTTATTGAATGATGTTGAATTCAAAGAGATGACTGAGCTTACTAATGTGGATAAAGTGATAATAAAAAATACCAGCTCTAGTACTACAGAATGAATAGGAAAAAAATTGGCTTTTTTATGCCATCTTCTGTTATTATTCTTCACTTTTGAAGAGAAGCATAGAAGACACTTTTTAATTTATTCTAGCAATGCAGAAATAACTATACTCAGCTCTACTATAAGGGAATTCCAGGAGCTTATAACTCTCTAGCCTCTTAATTACCTTATTATACAGCATGAAGAAACAACTTTTTTTAAATGACAAGTTGTCAAACATTCTTTAATATACTTTTTTTTTTTAAGATTAATTTTTTATTTATTTCTCTCCCCTTCCCCCCCACCCCACCCCAGTTGTCTGTTCTCTATGTCCATTTGCTGCGTGTTCTTCTTTTTGTCCGTTTCTGTTGTTGTCAACGGCTTGGGAATCTGTGTTTCTTTTTTGTTGCATCATCTTGCCGTGTCAGCTCTCCCTGTGTGTGGTGCCATTCTTGGGCAGCCTGCACTTTCTTTCGCGCAGGGCGGCTCTCCTTACCAGGCACACTCCTTGCGTGTGGGGCTCCCCTGTGCTGGGGACACCCCTGCATGGCAGGGCACTCCTTGCGCACATCAGCACTGCATGTTGGCCAGCTGCACACGGGTCAAGGAGGCCTGGGGTCTGAACCACGGACCTCCCGTGTGGGAGACAGATTCCCTATCCACTGGGCCAAGTCTGCTTCCCGAATAAAATACTCATTTTAAAACTCAAAAAAAGAAAAGAAAAGAAAAGAAAAGAAAGAAACCAAAAGAACCTGCTTTCAGAAGTAAGAAAGCCTTTTTTGGTATGAAACTTTAAAGGGGAGGGAGCAGGTATGGTTCAGGGATTTGAGTGCCTGCCTCCCATGTATGAGATCCTAGGTTCAATCCCCAGTACCTCCTAAAAATAAATAAATAAATAAACAAGAAATAAGCTTTAAAAGAAATGATTGATAGATTTAACTAATGAAAATTTAAAACTTACATATGTTCATCAGCTTAAATGAAATTAAAAGGGAGGTAACAAACCAAGAAATGTTGGCAAAAAATATGACAAACTAGATTCAGTATCTTTAATATATAATTAGTTCTTACAAATTAATAAAAGTCTCATTAGAGGCAGCTAGTTCTTAAAATAATACATAGAGGTTGTCATAAAATATGAAAAGTGTTTATATTCAATGAACAAAAGAATAATGAAATTCTTTTCTATAAAATTGAAGGAAGTTTGGAATCATGGGTTATACTGCTATCATTATTATTTGTACAATAGTAGTGAAAGTGGAAATAGGTAGAACAATTTTGAAGGATAATTTGGCCATAATATTTCAAAAACTCCAAGGAAAGTTTATGCCCTTTAGTTAAAGTAATTTCACTTGTCATAATTTACATCAGAGGAGCATACAGATTTGAATATAAAGAGCTTAATCACAGTATTTTAATAAAAATGAGAGAAGATATTAATGTGCAACAGGAATTAAATTATGTACATTCAGTAGAATATATGCTGCTGTTAAAATTCATGTTATAAAAGGTGATTAAATGGTCAGGGATATGTCCATGATATACTGTTAATCAAAAAAGCAATCTAAAAGGTAGCAAATGTAATATAGTACCACTTTTATAAAAAATGTGTGTGTGGTGTTTAAATAAAAATTGTCGGTGAAAGCATGAAACAGCTTCTCTCTGGTTGCCTTGTTTTCTTCCGTATATATTTTATATACATATGTTCCAGAGTCTCTTCAGAAGAGAACAGAAAAATGCCCCAGTAAATAACATTTGCATACAAGTTAAAAGAAAGCATACTTGTGTTAGAATTACATATAGAATTTTTCCTTATTGCATACCTATTTCCCTCTTTAGTCTCTCTTTGTGACTGTCCTCCCTGTGAACACTTTTCTCTAGTCAAAATTGCCTGGTTTTGTACCCTGACTATCCCAGATATAATATTACTACTATTGCTTTGTTGGTTATTTCCCTAGGATATCCTTCTTTATTTATCTTAAGTCCTGCCCATTCTTAAGGGTAGCACACACTCTGCCTTTCTTTAACCAAGGCACACTGACCAATAACAGCTCTCCTTACCACTGAGCTAGCAAGTGTTTGGCAGGCCTGATCTGCTTAGCACTCTCATTGTTATCTGATTCCAAAGGATATGATGTATGTCACTCATTTACTTTCCTGGCTCCAGCTCATCCTCTTTCCTCCATGAAACTTGCCTTCAATTATCTTTTTTTTTTAAGTTAAGGACTTCTTTTTATTTTATTTTATTTTATTTTCCTTTCCCCTCCACCCATACTGCAGTTTTTGCTGTCTTTGTCCATTTGCTGTGATCTTCTGTATCTGTTTCTCTTTTTTTTTTTTTTTTAAAGATTTATTTATTTATTTTAATTTCCCCCCCTCCCCTGGTTGTCTGTTCTTGGTGTCTATTTGCTGCGTCTTGTTTCTTTGTCTGCTTTTGTTTCTTCGTCCGCTTCTGTTGTCTTCAGCAGCACAGGAAGTGTGGGTGGCGCCATTCCTGGGCAGGCTGCACTTTCTTTTCACGCTGGGCGACTTTCCTCACGGGCGCACTCCTTGTGCGTGGGGGCTCCCCCACACGGGGGACACCCTTGCGTGGCACAGCACTCCTTGCGCGCATCAGCACTGCGCATGGCCAGCTCCACACGGGTCAAGGAGGCCCGGGGTTTGAACTGCGGACCTCCCATATGGTAGACGGACGCCCTAACCACTGGGCCAAAGTCCGTTTTCCCTGTTTCTCTTTTTTTTGTCTTCTCATCTTTCTCCTCTGGGATTCACCAGGATTCGATCCTGGGGACCTCTAATGTGGAGAGAGGTTCCCTGTCAGTTGCACCACCTCACTTCCTGGTCTCTGCTGTGCTTCACCTTGACTCTCCCCTTCATCTCTCTTTTGTTGTGTCATCATCTTGCTGCATAACTCATTTGCGTGGGCACTGGTTCACTGCGCGGGCACTTGTCTCACCACGCGGGCCCTCGTGTGAGCACTCAGCTCAGCGCGTGGGTACTCGGCTCACCACATGGGAAACTTGGCTCACTGCATGAGCACTCGGCTCACCATGCGGACTCTGGGCTTGCTGTGCCGGCACACTTTGTCCTCTTCTTTTTCACCATCGAACCCAGGTCCTCCCATATGGTAGGCGGAGGCCTTATCACTTGAGCCACATCTGCTTCCAAACCTTCAGTTATCTTCCTCCATGGTCATCATCTTCTTTTTACTCCTATATCCATTATTAAGTGTATAGCTTTTGCATATTGCATATATAGCTATATGTTGGCATATATATATGTATACTTGTTAGCCACACTGAAGTTCAGAGACAATGTGTTATAACTTTGTAACTTAAGTGCATGTATAATAAAAGCAACTTAATTTTCAAAATAGTGGACATTAAAAAAATTACACATTTCCCTAAGTAATATTATCTACTCATTATAACTTTTAAGTGTCATCATGATACACCACTGACATCCAAATATCTAACTCTACTACTCAATTGACCTTCAGTCTTCTATATATTCAATAGTTGTTTGATAGTAGCTCTGCTTAGATACCTACAAACATTTTATACTTAAAATAGACTCTTTTTTATACAAAACCCCACTTGATACTACTGCTCTGGAATAACTTTTTTTTTTAAGCTTTATTTTTTATTTGTTTCTCTCCCCTTCCCTGCCCTGACATTGTCTGCTCTCTGTGTCCATTCACTTTGTGTTCTGTGTCCGCGTGTGTTCTTCTCTGTCTGCTTGTATTCTTGTCAGCAGCACCGGAAATCTGTGTCTCTTTCTCTTTTTGTTGCGTCATCTTTCTGTGTCAGCTTTCTGTGTGTGTGCGCGGCACCACTCCTGGGCAGGCTGCGCTTTTTTCACGCGGGGCGACTCTCCTTACCAGGCACACTCCTTGTACATGAGGCTCCCCTTTGCGGGGACACCCCTGTGTAGCATGGCACTCCTTGCGTGCATCAGCACTGCATGTGGGCCAGCTCACCACATGGGTCAGGAGGCCCTGGGTTTGAACCTTGGACCTCCCATGTAGTAGGCAGATGCTCTATCATTTGAACCAAATCCGCTTCCCACAGGACTCTTAAATCAACCCCTTTCATTCTAACTCTCCTGCCACTTCAAAAAGTCCTTTATCCTTTTTTTCCCTGGTCTTTTGAAATGGTCCTCTAACTCATCTGCCTAACTTTGATATCTTCTCTTCTCACACCATCGTAAGTTTTAGATCAAGTTTATACCCATAATTAAATCTTTCAGTAGACCTCATCATTTTCACAGTAAAGTCTAAACTCCCTTGTAAGGTCAATAAATCATTCATCATCTAGCCCCTACATCATTTTCCAAACACTTTTTAGACCCTCTCAAATCATCTGTGGTGAAAGACCTGTTTTTTCTTTCATTTCCTGTTTATCACAGACTGCTAACGTTTGTAAAAGAAAAAAATTAATTACTAGGGAAATGGTCATGCATTTGGATGACAGTAAATGCTTACTCTTAATTTTTGTACTCATCATAATTTGATAAGTTTGTAGCCCCATATCAGTTTACAAATCACACATCAGGTCACACTGTCCTACCAGCCTCCAGGTGTTCCGTGCTATCCCCTATCTCCATGCCTTTGCATTGTTTCCTCTTCCTGAAATATCTAGGCTTTATAACCCCCTTAGCTCCATGCTAATTCATCAAGTCCTCAGTTCAGTCCCCCATTTTTGGAAACTTTTCCCTCACCTTCATGGGTTTTAGATGTTCTTTTCTTTTCCCATATTATAAAGCAAGATTCACAAAACAGAAACTAAACAGAGATAAAAATTTGCCCCAAACGATCAAAATTCAGAGGAAAGAACTCAAGGTTTTAAAATAATGAGTTTTAAAAGAACGTGTGTACATGCACATTATATTTATTATGTTGTCTTTCCCTAGTAAATGTCTCCCAGCCTCCTTCCCTCTAATATCATCACTCCCAAGCACACATAGATAAAACAGCCACTGTTTGGGCCATTTTGCATCCAGTGCAGCTCAATAAGGCATAGTGACCCAGAGCCTGTAAGTGTGTTTGGGTATGGTGGTCAAAGCATACATTTCTTTTCCTTTTTCTCTATCTTTTTCCCCTCACTGCACCACCCCAGTGTTGATATTCCACCATTACTAGTTAAGTACTGCTTGTATGTAGTTCTGTTATACTATGAGCCATACTATATTGTCACCATTATTGTTATTGTTACTGCTACTGTTTATTTTAGTCAGCCAAAGGGGTGCCGATGCAAAATACCAGATATCTGTTGGCTTTATTTATTTGGGTTAGAAACTTATAGGTACCAGGCCCCAAAGAGTCCAACTCAGGGTACCATAAGAGGTACTTTCTCACCCAAAGTCTGTTGCCACCTGTTGACACAAGATGGTGGGCGATGTCCGTGAGAGTTCAGCCTTCCTCCTTCCTCTTAAGGCTCAGTGGTCCCAGCTTCTTCCTATTTCAGCTTATGCTGGCATAAGGTTTGTCTCTGTTTCCAGGCTCAGCTGCTCTGTTCTTGCCACAAGGCCAGCTGTGAACTTTCAGGCAAGCAACTTGGCTCTCTCCCCAGGGCTCCAGCATCAAAACTCAACTCGGTGTTTGCCGTGTATTTACTTCCATGTGAGAATTTGTTTTATCCCCACCAAAGGGGTGGAAACTCAACCCTGCAGGCCTTAATGGCATGGTGGAATCAAAGCCCTCATCTTGATTTAATAAAGTAAAAGTGAAACCTCTGAATCTAATACAATCTAATATGCCCAGAGGAACAGACCAGATTACAAACATAATGCAATATCTATGTTTGGAATTAATAAATATCAGACTGCTACTTTGTCTCTCTTACTGGTCTGTGGGAATGGTTTTCATCTTATCTTTCCATCATTAGAAATGGGCAGGGTCCTAGGCATTTAGTAAGCCTTAATAAATATCTGTGAATAGAAGTATTTGTTGTTGAAATGTATGCCTATATAATCATGTAAAGCTCCACCAAAATTATTAGATGTATGTAAAATCTAAATATGTATTTTTGTGTCCTTTTAATTTCATTTTATCAAATAATTCAACTGTAAAATACTGATAATGGGAATTATCAATTGTTCCTATTAATTTCTCAATAATTTATGAACAAATAGGAGTTTATTATCCTTTAGAATTACTCAAGTGCCAAGAGTTGGTATCTTTTAGCTTTTACAATTTCAACAATTAAAAATCCACATGAGAACCAGGGAACCTCACCTCCTAACAGTTGGTAAGGCCAAACATGTCCCAGAAACCTGTTATTACCCTTCTGGCTTAGATTTTAGGACCATGCGTCAGCCTGCTAGCTTTCACAAGGTAAAGAAGCAGGCAGATGTCCCCAGTGAATGGAATCTACCACCAAAAAAGTAGAGGTCCATATATTGTGGGGGGAAGGGGAGAAGATAAACATTTTAAAAAGATATCCAAACCCCTACTATTCAGTTCCCAGACTTTGGATTACAAACTGGCACCCCTTTTGAAGTTTGTCATTTCTGTCTCCTGATAAGAGATTTTTAAGGTAGGGAGGAGAATGACTGATGTGGTAAAGATTTATTTATTTATTTTTCCCTGCCCCCACATTTGCATTTGGTGTGTCTGTTTCCTGTATGCTGGTCTTCTCTTTCTAGGAGGTACTCTGGGAACCAAACCTGGGAACCTCCCATGTTGAAGGGAGGTTCTAATCACCTGCGCCACCTCCACTCCCTGCTTTGTTGCATCTCTCATTATGTTTTCTCGCTGTCTTATGGTTATGTCATCTGTCATCTTGTGCATCTTCTCCAGGAGGCACTGGGAACCGAACTTAGACTTCCCATGTGGTAGACGGGAACTCATTCACCTGAACCACATCTGCTTCCCCTTAATCTGTATTTAGATGTCATAAAACTTATAGTTGAAATGGATAGATTCACAGACCCAAGTTATTCCAGTCCTACTTAAAAATTTTCTAATAACTGAATTGAGTATCTGTGTTTAAATTAAAATTAAATAAAATTTAAAGTTCAGTTCCTTAGTCACACATTTCAAGTGCTCATTGGCCATGTGTGGCTTGTGGCTGTTTTGGAGAGTGCAGCTGTCTAGAGGCTGTGCCGGGAACCACCATGACATTTTGCTGTAACTATGCCCAATTGCCCCTTTTCCTGAGTAGTCTCTTTCCATCTTCTTCTTGTGAGCTTTCCCTAATCTTGGCACTTCATTGTCATGTTCATCATCAATATTTCAAATGAAACAGAAGATAAACTCACTTCTGAGCCTTCCCCCTTTCATTTGCCTCTCAGGTCTCTTCTTTACTCTCATTTTCCCTTCAGTGTCCTCTTGGATTCAGAGGGACAGGAACTTCCTCCCTTTAAGACCAAATCTGTGGGAGTGGATGTAGCTCGGGGGGTTGGGTGTCTGCATCCTATCTGTGAGGTCCCAGGTTGGATCACTGGTACTCCCTAAAAAAACAAACAAGAAAACCAGCTCTCACTGGGAGTGGTTGCAGCTTAGTGGTGCATGTGTGAGATCCTGAATTCAATTCCCAATACCTCCTTTAAAAACAAAGATCATATTTTAAATGTGAAAGAAAATTCTAGGTGTAGCTCTCTCCTTTTGATTTCTTACAAATCATCCTTCTTTCTCTCTCATCTACCCACACTAACTAAAGAAGGACTGGAGGCACCATTTTTTAACTTGATCAAGCAAATGGGATTTGGCATAAAAACTATTCCAGCTAATTATTTTCCCCCAGGATTGTATGATACACAACCCTCTCTCTTCCTAAATTTTCTTATCTATCAGGCAGAGCCAATAGGGAAAACCTTCATCTTCCTTTAGCTTTATAATGTTTTTCATCTTTCCCCAAGTTGATATGTCAGGTCTGTGTAATTTCGGGGTATTTGAAATATTAATGATGATCATGAAGTTGAAATGTCAAGATTAGGCAACGCTCACAAGGAGAAGATGGAAAGAGACTACTCTTTTTAATGCATGTTAAACCATTAAAACAAAAAGAATCTTATTCCCCACTATACTATCACCTTGTTCTTCTAAATATAAAATTATACTATGGTAGTGAATATGCCTTTTCAAAATACACATCACTTGTGTACAGCCTTACTAGAAATGCTGATTATAACCTCTCTCCCTTGGGAAACATATCTTGTTATCAGCTCTTGCCTTTCCGATTCCTGGAAAAATATTTCTTTAGAGATGCTTGGTCTAGTCATTTTAACACCCTTTGAGTGTCTACAGTTT
This sequence comes from Dasypus novemcinctus, assembly GCF_030445035.2. NCBI lineage: Eukaryota > Metazoa > Chordata > Mammalia > Cingulata > Dasypodidae > Dasypus > Dasypus novemcinctus. The sequence goes on from NC_080675.1 coordinate 61,607,596, forward strand.
CCTTCAATAATTTTATCTTTGTCCCTTTCACCCAATATAAGAAGCATTATTTATAAGTACATACTTTTTTCTTGGTTGAAATATTGTTCTGACTAAATAGATTTCTATTGTCTAATTTTTCTTCGTTCAACTATAAAAAGTATGTGATTATAACAAGACGTAGCAAATTTCATATCATTTAAAAAAATAAAAAACGTTAAAGTTCATTGATCCCTTTTAGGATGGCCCCAGAAGTTGCAGCAGTGGAGAAGAATGGTGGCTACAACCAACTTTGTGATATCTGGGCAGTAGGAATAACAGCAATTGAACTTGGAGAACTTCAGCCACCTATGTTTGATCTTCATCCAATGAGGTGTTCTCATTATTTACAATTATGTAGTAATTAATTAATTTGGGGGGGATAGTTTTAAATACTGATATTCCAAGCTCATTTTCAAGTGTGTCAAAATATTTAAAGGCTCCATAACTATATGATAATAAATTTTCTTTAATTTAAAAAAAAAAGGTGTATATCAGAGATAATCACATCTATAATCTGCCCTCTGGTGTTAGTATTCCTAAAACAACATAGAGCAAGTTATCTGTTCTCTCTGAAGCTTTTCCATGGAAGAAACTTCTCTTTATAAGCATACTAGTGTACCATAGTTAATCATCATTAAAAGGTCTTTTTTGAATCTTTACATTCATTCCTTTACCACTTGAACTTTTTTATTGTCCTAATTGGAATTATAAACAAACGATAGACCAAATGACAATGTTTTAATATTTTCGTTTGCTTTTGTTTCTTTTTTGCTTTGTCTGGGTATAATGAAAAGGTACCTATGCTTAGTGAAATTGTCATTTACATTTTAGAATATATTAGAAAAAAATTTGAGGGCCTTTGAAAAGATTTTTAATATTTTCAATTAAATATATTGTAAAATTTGAACTTTTACATTAAATAGTGGTATAAAATTTAAAACAAGATGAATAGAATGGGAAAATAATGATAGACAAGGGATTAATATCTACTACATAATAGATATTATATAGTATATAATACATATACTACATATATTTATAATATATAATATATATTATGCTACATATATGTATTATATATGTATAATATATAATATTAATATATATAATATATTCCACTCAACGAATAGGTAAAAGGTAGATTGTTGAGGAGCAAGTGTTATACACTAAAGAACCATGTGGGAAAACTATTAGACTTCACAGATGGCTAAAAATGTATAAATTAAAAGATAACTACTTTTAACTCAAATGCTAAGAACAGACCTTTAGGAAAATAATTTAATGTTACCTGTTAAGGGCAATACAAAAGTTTCAGTGACTCTACTGCTTGGAAATTATACTTAGGGAGTAATCCAAGAAAAGATAAAGTTAAGAATTGCCCATTTGAGGATGACGGGAAATCTCAATATCCAATAGTAGGTAAATTATTGAATTTTAGAGGTAAGGGACAGCTGTTATGTATACACCAAAGCAACGTTAAAAATTGATTATTAGTGAAAAAAGTAGAACACAGTATTACATAAAGTAATTATAATTGTTAAGCATTTTGATACAGACTTAAAAGGAGAGAAGAAAATTTTAAACAGTTAATATCTTAGGATGGTGGGTATATAGGTCTTTTTTTTTAGTTTAATTTTCTTTTGTTTATGAATATTTCATAATTTTTAAAAAGATGAAATATTTGTGGTATTAAAAAAAAAGGACTGCTTAGATACCTGGAAGCGATTTTGTAGGAAATACTCAAATAGGGCGTTTTAAAACTTTATTCTTACATTCTCTATCTTTATGACCACATGATCCATGGGAAATGAATTAAAATATGAATTCATAGACAAAGTTCTTTTACAGAACTTATGTATCATTCATGAAATATATAGGAGAATATGTGAAATTGTTGTCCAAAAAGGGAAAGAGATCAGTAAATGGGTGTAGTCTGACAGTATAAACAAGTAATTATATATCAATATTCAGTTAAACATACAGCCTTATGTTAGAATAGTAACATCATATCTGTGTGTTAAAGATATACAGTTTTATAGACATCTCCTTAAGATACACTAATATATACGTAAAGGTATTGTAATAAAAATCCTCTAACATTGGTAGCTTTTTCTTGTGAATAAGGGCTTGTCTGAAATTTAAAGAACATCTCTATAGTCGAGAAGTTTTCCATAGGCTGTCCAAAATATAAAAGTTTAAATTTCCATATTCCATGCCAGTTTTCATCAGTTCCTCAATAGGTAGTAATTCTGTATAAATTCATTACATAATATTAATTCTTTATCATATGTTGTAGTAAAAGTATTTTGACATCGCTCTTATTTTAACTGAATTTTTTTTCAGGGCCCTCTTCTTAATGTCAAAAAGTAATTTTCAACCTCCAAAACTAAAGGACAAAACAAAATGGTAAGTTAAAGAATATAAAATGGTGAGTTAAAGAATATACAAGTTTAGAGAATTTTTCCCTTAGAAGGGAGACAGGTTCAGTTCCCTTATTTTATACATGATGAAACTAAAACTGAGAGGCATATTAAGCAATTTGTCCACAGTTGCACAGCAGTTTGCATTGCAAAACTATGGCAAGGATATCTAGGTTTGTCTTCTGGTCTATTGATCCTTTCAAATCCATTGCTGCCTCTTATAAAACTTAATCATTTTCTTAGCTTTTGGGCACCTGGGGTAAGAGATATGGTGAGAAAAGGATTTGAAAAGGGATATATTAGAATTTTGAACATTTGCCTGTTTTTGTCCTATATTCCTTTACTTTCATTAATTATATACTGATTTTCATGAAGGTAAGGTAAAAAGGTTTCCCAGATACCATGACACTTAAAAAGTCAGTCCCTTTAGATTTTTCCTTTCATAATATTCCTGAAAGAGTATTACTTCCATCTTATCTTGTCTTCCTCATACAAAGTAAAGCACTTTGTTTGTCCTTATAGACCATAAGACTGTCTTTAATTAGATAATAAAAATTATTATTCTGGTAACGTCTTCCCCTTACATTTAATAAAATAAACTATGCAAATAAAAATTTCAATATAGATTGTATAGATTTCTTAGGTGTCCATAAATCCCCACAATTCTATGTCTGTTCATTTTTCTGGAGAGAAAGTCCAAAGCTTATTTGATTCTGAGTGGTTCCTTCCCCCCAAAGGGTCCTAAACTACTGTATTAGGTTTCTTTAGCCTGCATATGCATAGCAGTATGTAGGAGCCAGGCCATTCTAGTGATGAGGCCAGGAGTGAAAGGCAAATCACACTGTGGAAGTAAAGGAGTTTTTATCCCACTATTAGCTGTATTTTGTGTTGTCAATAGTTTCTTCCTATTCCTGTACTCTAAGTTCCAACACTTCTTGAACTGGGAGACTTTGATTTATAAATTAACAGATTCCTGAGCAGTTATTACCATTGGAGAATCTTTGCCAGTCTAAGTTCCTATCTGACTCCATGCTCTCTCTGCCACAAGCCGCTGAGTAAGCCCACCAAAAACAATGCAGTGATTTAATTTCTCTACAGAAAACTGCTATATGGTTGCTATCAATGCTGATTACTTAGAATAATCTCTAGTTCTTATCCATTCCCTCCTCCAATGGAATCTTGGGAATGGTGAAAATACCCCTTAGCCATTAATTAACAATCAAAACCTGATGCGTTTTGTTTTTTTTTAAGATTTATTTATTTTTATTTCTCTCCCCTTCCCCCCTGCCCTGGTTGTCTGTTTTCTGTGTCTTTTTGCTACATCTTCTTCTTTGTTCGCTTCTGTTGTTGTTGTTTTTTATGTTTTCTTTTTTTTGTCTTTATTTTTTTAATATTACATTTTAAAAAATGAGGTCCCCATACCCCCTCACCCCACTCCTCCCCCATAGCAACAATCTCCTCCATCATCATGAGACATTCATTGCATTTGGTGAATACATCAAACTTGATTCGTTTTGGTTAATTTTGTGTATTTTCCCTTTCCCTACTTCATAAATAGAGGTGGCAGGAAAACACTCTTTTTGCTAAAATTGCTCTCTTCTCATTGACCTCTTACCTAAGAAATTCAATTACCTTTTTAGGAGTTAAACAGTCTCTTAAACTACCCATTCTACTTCCATGCCTTCCAACTTTTTATTACAATTAAATAAATAATTTAAATTAGGCAATGAGAAAAGGTCATTTTGATTCCTAAGTGATACCTAGAATACAGGATTATATATCATATAAATGACACAGCCTGTGCATATCTAATTTTTAGTGTAATTTTTAAATATTGTATGTTATTATTTTGTTAATTATGTTTTGCTTAAGTAATGAAATTGATACATTGTTTCCAAGGAATATATTATACTTGGGGTATAGTTTTTTCATTTATAGTCTATAGGCCTATGAGGGTTGAGAAAAAAAATCTTATATTTCAGACTTTCTAACTGCTTGTAAGTTAATTTTATTTAGTAACATAAAAAAACTAATGTTAGTGAAAAATTTTTGTACATGTCTCTTTATTTGAAGGTCATCAACATTCCATAATTTTGTCAAAATAGCACTAACCAAAAACCCCAAAAAAAGACCAACTGCTGAAAGACTTCTGACTGTAAGTTATTGAAATTATAGGGGGATTTCCTGAAGTCAGGCCGTAATTAGATATATCACTAGAACAAAAGTATTTAAGTTTTTTCATATATGTTCATGTTATTAGTGTTAATGATCTCTTAAATCAAGGGTTAGCAAACGTTTTGTAAAGGGCCAGATATTAAATATTTTAGGCTTTGTGGGCCATACAGTCTGTCACAGCTACTCATTTGAACCATTTCAGTAGGAAAGCAGGCCACAGTACATATGAATGAGTATGGTTGTGTTCCAACAAAACTTTATTTACAAAATGAGACAATGCACCAGATTTTTCCCATTGGCCATAGTTTGCCAACCCCTGCCATAAAGGAAAGTTTTTAAAATGTTGCTGCCATCTAAAATTAATTGCCTTTCTTGGCTTCTTAGGTAAATTTACAGGATGCTCTATGTGTGTGTGTAGCACTTTTATGTTACAAAAGGTCAATTAGCACAGCAACCGAAGAAAGACTTTTATTGAAATATCAAAATAATTATATATGTCTGTACATTAACATAATTTTAGTGTGTTAAATATAGTAGAATACACATTTTTTTCCTTATGGACTCTACCACAGTATTCATTTTGTAGCAGTATAATGACATACATAATGAATGTCATTTGTTTTGCCAAGGTTGTAATTTTACCTTTAACTTTCCTTAGAGAAATTATTCCTGTTCAAAATTTATCCTACAAAGGCTCTTTAGTTATATAATTAATTCTGGGTTCTCTGATTAATATTTTTACTAATACATTCTCTGATTTATTTATATTAATATATTTCGTATACTTGACTGTGTATTAGTTACTGAATAAAAAAAGAGCAAATAACATGTTCTATAAGCCATAGACAAAAAAGGCATACTCATGAAATTTGTTCTCTTTTGCTTTTTACTTAGCATTCTTTTGTTGGACAGCCAGGTCTCTCTAGGGCCCTAGCAGTTGAACTGTTGGACAGAGTTAACAATCCAGACAACCATCCACATTACATTGAAGGAGATGACGATGACTTTGAGGTAAGGAAATATTTGTAGTCTAATATTTTTAACAAATAATTGTAGCCTTAGTATTTGTTTTTTAATTCATGCTTTTGGTTAAAATGGGTTTGGCTATAAAGATTAACAGTGTAACTACACTTATCCTGCATATTGTTACCTGGTTGTTTTCTTTTTCATAGTAATTACTAACACTGAGTACTGATTGTGTGCCAAATAATTTCCATGTTAATTCATCTAATATTTGAAATACTCCTTTGCATTGGGTGCTATTAATATCCTCATTTTACAAATGAAGAAACGAGAGAAAAAGAGTGGTAATAATTTAGCCCAAGGTCACATGACTAGTAAGTAGTAGAGCCAGGATTCGAAAACTGATTATCATTTGCAGGTTTGAAATTGATAACTAACATTTTGATCCCTTAAAGATTAAAAAACTATTAGACATTAAAGATAAAATTGTGTATTACAACCAATCCTCTTTTATTCCACACACTATTTTTTTTTTAGGAGGCACCAGGGATTGAACCCAGGACCTCGTACATGGGAAGCAGGCACTCAGCCACTGAGCTACACCTGCTCCCTTCCTCACATCAATTTTGGTGGGCTTCCCATATCCACTCTGCCTTCCCAGTTCTCTATTTCTTCTTAATATCACCATATTTTTCAGTCCTTCGTATGTAAAACTTTTTGCCAGGTAGTTGGAGACACTGTGGTAAATTAGAATGACACTGTCCCTACCTTCATAAAGATTATGATCTCAAAGGAAAATGTAGGCTTCTATAGAGACATATTAGGGATAGGAAACTTATTTAAGCTGAAACCTGAAAGATGAATTAGAATTTGAGGAAGAGAATAGATGTAAGTGTTCTGAGCAGAGGGAAGAATAGCATGCTTGAAAGCCAGAGAGAGAGGTGATATGCTTGATAAACTGAAGAAAAGCTAGTCTGGCTAAAGTAGAAAACAAGGAAGGAAGTGTTGGGAGACCAGGTTATAGAGCTAGACAGTGGTCACGACAAACCATGTTAAAAATATTGGATTTTAGCCCAAGGTCAGTGGGCAGCCATTAAAGAGTAAGGGAATCGCATAATCCAGTATGCATTTTTTAAAGCTTTCTGTGACTTCAGAATGGTGATTTCATTACTGAGAAATCTGTTAAGAGAATACTATGGTTGTCCAGGATAGAGAAAATTGTTTTTTTGACTAAGGTTATAGAGTAAGGATGGATAAGAATAGACTAATTCAAGAATTTTACAAGAGCATCGGTGATTAGATGAAGGCATGAGGGAGAAGGAGAAAGATGAGTCAGGTTTTTATATGGTAATTTTGATGTTCCCCATGTCTTCCAAGTGGAGAAGTCTTGTAAGGAGTTGGATATATGGATTATAGCTTGTAGAAAAATTTGGACTGAGATAAAGATTTGAGAGTCCTTGGCATACAGATGTAGTTGATACCTTAAGGAATAAGTGTGGTCACACAGGGAAGTGTGTAGAAGGAGAAAATAAGAGGGCCTAGGACTGAACCCTGAGATTTCTCCTAAAATTTAAGGATTAAATAGACAAAGAACTAGCAAAGGTGATTGATAAGGAGCATTGAAATAAAGGAGAGTTTCAATAAGAATACTTCCTAGAAGTTAAGTTAAAGTAGTCTTTAGATTTAAGTGGCGTTTGATGACTTTAACAAGGGTAATTTTCAGTTAGAGGAGCAGCTTGATTAGAGTGATTAGAAGGTAAGTATAGTAATTCATTTATTAAATTTAGTTTGAAGGGGAAGGTTAGGATAGAGCTAGAAGAGGAGTTAAAGAGAGGATTTATTTATTTTTTGGTAGTAACAAAAACTTTGAACAGGTTTAAATGCTTATTAATAGGATCTAGTAGACAGTAATAGAAGATTTAAGAGAGGCAAGATAAATAAGTGAAGTTCTGAGAAGAAAGGAGAGGCTGGGGTCTAGAGTAAGATGAGGGATTTGATCTTAGGTAAAACTAGGGATACTTCTTCCCTTACATCAGAAAGGATGACTGTCAGTATACCTAGGAGTTAAGTACTATATGATGACTTCTGTTTTCTATATGAAATAAGTGGCAGATTCATCTCCTAAAAATGAAAGTAAATGGGTAGGTTTGAATAATGTAGAGAATGCATGAAATAGTAATTGAGGAGAACGGATGGGTTAAATGACTAGAGAAGTATTTGTGGGCAAAGCTGAGGGCTCAGATAAGTTTTCAGTGTGTTTTTCTAGCAGTGATTGATAGCCCTGATATAAATGCAGAGATAACAGGTTGAATTCATCCAGGGTTGGCATTTTGCCATCCAGTGTACTGAAAAACGATGGAGCAAGGGGAATTTAGGATATTGGTGAGAGATTTCTTGAAATTATGGGCCACTGGATCTAAACTGAATAGGGAGAAAAAAATGAAGGAGAAATGCTAATGAAGCATGAAAAAGTAATGGATCAATGGACTTGAAATTTCCATTGGGAACATAAAATAAGTTTTATGGGAGTAATTGAGAGCAAGCTCAAAGGATCAGAAGACTGGTGTATAGCATGAATTTGTGGTATCAGAGCTCCTGACAGAATGGGAAAATGTATTTAAAGGTTAGGTTAGAAAACGTAAGTCCAGAACAATGGCTGGTTTATCCACCTGGGCTTTTGAAGTCCCTTGGTTTGTTAATGGGTCTTGAAGTAGAGGAAAAAAAAACAAAAACATATGAGCCACTGTCTGAGTCATCACTGAATGAGGGTGAGTCATCACAAATTTGGTAGAGGTTGATTGAGCTGAAGGCGTAGTTACAAAGTAGCAGGAGCTAAGTATATAAGCCTCTCACTTGGCTTGCTATTATATTCTTATTTGATCTGCCTGCATCCAATATTTCTTCTCCCTTCCATACTGTCTTACACACCTATCAGATCATTCTTAAAGTCTGACTCTAGTGATTCTATTCCCTTGCTGTAAAATCTCGAAAATTTCCTTTTGGCCAAGAAAATAAAGTTAAGAGCCCTTGCCTAGCATTCAGAGCCCTTCATGATCTGTCTCACCCCCAGTCTGTCTACTCAGCTTCATCATTTCTTCATCTAATCTTCACTGTGGTCAAATAAAAACTTACCCCCACTCCCGATAAACATTCCACAAGTTTTTTCTTGCATGCATCACTTTGTTCATACTCTTTCTGCTATCTAGAATGCTTTTCACATATTCCTACATATCCAGTCTTACTTGTCCTTGAAGGCCTCAGATCAGATTGTATCCCCTGCTAGACCTTCTATACCCCTGCAGATGGAAGTCATTTCTTCTTCCTGTGGGCATTAATAGTAATCCATTTCTTTTCTTAATAACACCATATTCTTTCTTGAAAGTATTTGCCTATGTGTCTCATCTTTCTATATCATAAGCTTTTTTAGGACAGGATCTGTATCTTATCTTTGAACCTCTTCAATATTTTAAACAGTATAAACATAGAATAAGTGAATAAATTTTTAAATTATCATAGTGTTCATTTTGTTTTATGTTTATCATATACACTAGTAGTCATATTTGTCAAAAAATGAACGCTTAATTAAAAAGAGAAAGTTTGACTTGTTTTATCATTGAAATTTTTAAAAGTGTGTGTATTATGCTTATATTCACAGCCCCATGCAATCATTCGTCATACCATTAGATCTACAAACAGGAATGCCAGAGCTGAACGGACAGCTTCAGAAATAAATTGTATGTATTTAGTATACATTTTCAATTGATGGTTGTGGAGGTTGCTCTGGTTGTTCTTGTAATTTTTATAGAATAATTATATCTTAGATACTTTAATATATCAGAATACCTCAAAAATAGATGTTGCTTTTCTGGTTTAAATGGAATTCCTTTGGTTTGTAATTTTTAAATGGTTGTTATTTTCCAATTATAAAAGCAGTACATGTCCATTGCAGAAAAGGTATAAGAGAAAAAAGAGAAATTTAATATTGTCCCTTATCATATCTCCCAAGACAACTCATAGTTAATATTTTGCTGAATTTCCTTCATATGTTTTTCCATGTATATTTTCACATGACTGAATTTATTTATAAAATTTCGTTCAATGTAATCAGAATATTTTCCATATATGAGCTTAATTAGCCTTTTTAACCAGCATGTTTAATGGTTGCATCTTGTTTCATTGGGTTGATAAAGTATAGCTAAACAGTTCTCTATTGTTGGACATTTGGATTTGTTTCAGTTTTTTAATTCAGACTAACACTAAGGTAAATCTTCTCTAAAACAAATATTTGAAAGAAGAAATTGATTTTTTATTTGTAAACTAATCATTGACATAGACAAAATTTTTGTGTCAACAGTATTTGTCACTTTGGCCACATGAATTTGAAAGAACAGATTTGAAAAGTTTTAGTTACAGGTTTATTTACTTAAATACACACTTGTTTCAAAAGAGATTTAAAGTGTTTTACAGTAAAATAAGATATATGACTAACAAAAATAAAAACTATAAACCACATAGGAGGAGATAATTCATTAAGTGTTGGGGCTAGAGTTATTGCAGATGGAGCATTTTGTTTAGGTCTCAGTTTCCCTGAACTCAGATGTTGATAGCTTTCTAGATACTGCTCTGAAATTCTAGGTGAATGGAGAGTTAGAATGTCCTTCTCATGTCAGTTGTTTTAATTAGGACTTTTCATGGTTAAGCCAGTAATTCATGATAGAGTTTCTTTGTGGGTACCCAGATTGCTGATACCTTCTTCTACAGTCTGACGTGAACTCTTTGTACCTCAAATACCAGACAAAAAATGCACACTGTAGCAATAATTGTGTTCTTTTTCATTACAATATAATATTCCATTGTGTGAATATACCGTAATTTATCCATGCTTATGTTGATGAACATTTTATTTGCTTCCAGTTTTTGGCTATTGGTTGAGACCTTTTATTTTATTTTTTCCTTTATTTTTTTTTAAATGTTATGTTCAAAAAATATGAGCTTCCCATATACTCCCCACTCCCCTTGCTTATGTATTTTTAGTGGATATAAATAATAATTATTATCTCAATCCAATCAGTCTAAAACCAGCAAGGGTGAACATGTAGTGCAACAAAGTCATGTCTTCCTTGTCAAAGGGCACCATGGGGTATCCCATTAAACAAAGGGAAAGAAGAGTTGTCATAGGATTTAGAAAGAGTGGAGTTCAGATAAAATTTAAGTGATGGCTTAAAGCAAAGTAGAAATGTTTATAAAAGAGTCAGCATCATTTCTATACTGCAAAGTAGACCCAGACCCTGTTTTCCTTGGAAACTACATAACTAAAATACATGTAGACTGTTGTGTTCAGAAACCCCTTTATTTGAGGCTCTGCATCTGCATTGGAAATAGAAGCTGCTTCTATGTCAGGGTCTTAATTTCCTTTGGCTGTCACAATAAAGAACCACAACTGGGTGGCTTAAAACAACAGAAATGTGTTGTCTCACAGTTCTGGAGACTAGAAGTCTAAATCATGGTATCAGCAGGGCCATGCTTCCTCTGAAGTCTGCAGGGTCTGGGGGTGGGTTGCTAACAATCTGTGGCATTCTTTGATTTATGACATAACTAAATCTCTGCTTGTGTGACATAGCTGTCTTCTCTCTCCAGGTCCAAATTTCCTCACCTCATAAGGACACCAGTCATATTGGATTAGGATCCATTCTCAATTTAACTAATAACACCTTTAAAGAGCTTATTTCCAAATAGGATCACACTCATGAAACCAGAGATTAGGACATGAACATATCTTTTGGGGAGATACATCTCAATCCTTAATAGTCTGTGACTTAGATCTTCCTTCCAGACAGGAGTGGGTTGGTTTATTCTAATTAATATCATTTCATACAACCAAATTTCTAATAGTTTATGAGTTTTAGAGAATGTTTTAGTTTGCCAAAGGGCTGTCAATGCAAAGTACCAAAAATGGGTTAGCTTTTATAAAAAGGATTTTTTGGGGTAAAAGCTTATAGTTCCAAGGCCATGAACAGTCTCAATTGAGGCAGCATAAGAGCTGCTTTCTCACCAAAGTCAGCTGCTCTTGATCTTGTTGTCGGGGCATGTGGCAAAGCAACGTGGCCACTCATCTCTGCTGAGGCCTCTGCCTTTCTGCAGCTTTCGGTAAACCTGGCATAGGACTTGTCTCTTACCTGGCCTCCTCTCTCAGCCTCGGCAGCTCCACTTTCTTCCTGAGATCAGCTGCAAGCTATCAGGCATATGGTTTATCTCTTCCTGGGCCTCAACTCTTTGAGCCTCTTGGGAGCTTCTCTCCTTGTAGCACAGCTATAGGTGAAAGTGGGAGTTTTTTCTTTCTCATGTGGCAGGATCAACTATGGCAGTTTCCTTTTCCATCTGTGTCTCTCTCCTTTTTATCTGACCCAGCAAGAGGGCGGGACTCAACCTAAGTTATATCTCACTGACTTAGTCCAGTTGAAGGGGTCTCACATGCACAAGAAGAGACTAGTTTAAAAACATAGTCTTTCTCTTTTTGGATTCCATAAAATAATCTCAAATTGCCATAGGGAGTAAGGTTTCTCTCAGTAAGAAAACAGCCTTACCTCAGAGAGGGGGTCATTATATGATACTTTACATATGCTGCATATCCTTAGGAGAAACATTGTTTCTTGTTAATTTTGCAGTTATATTTGTGTTTGTCTTCACTGTCTCCTGTCTGATGAATGGCAAGAAGTTTTGTTTTTTTTTTAACTTTGAGTCTGACTCAGATATGGGGATAGTACCTAAATTACCTTTTTTTCCCGTTGTTTGCCATCTTAAAAGTCAATTAGTGGGTTGAGTCCAGTTACCTAGAAAACCAACTAGTTATAAGGAATTGACACAGAAGAAAGATGGGAAGCATCCATAAAGTGGGTACAAGCCCAACAGTTGGTTATATGATTTCAGCTCTCTCATAAGTAGATTATAAACAGGTGTTGGACCGTACCAAGGACTAAGGCTGCAAAGAGCGATATTAAGAATAGAACTCTGTAGGTATCATAATTAAGAGCTAACGTGTCAGAAATTTAAAACCTTCAACTGGCAAAAAGGAGCAGCCATTTAGCTAAGAAAATGACAAAAGCGGGCCTATTGAAATATAACTTACTGGTTCAGGTCATCTGTGGATCTTAGGCAGTAATACACTTTGTGCAGTCATCAGCTTAATCTAGCAGTCTCCTCAGTAAAAGCTGTCTTCTTTTTGCTCTCTACTTCTGAAGGATTCCTTGTATTCCTCAGTTTGAGGAACAATCTTCTAGTGATTTAAAGTTATCTTATTTCTCTATAATCGAGAGACGTGGATACAAGGATTAATACTCTGTTTTATCATTGTAATAATTTTAACAGTTCCTAGTAAGAATCTATATCCTGAGGTTGGGGAACAGTTTTCCAGAAGGTAGTCTCTGCATTTAAAATCATGAAAAGATTGTTCCAGAGGAAACGTTTCTCAGACCTGTTTAAATATGAAACTATATATTATATGAGTCTCAGCTATATTAGTCAGTAATAATGTAGACTGGAGTTGGGGGCAGTATTTGCAGAGGTATAGGATGCTTAGTTTTTTGTTCATTGGGAGAGAGTTGATGGGCCCCTAGGGAATTTACCCCATTGTCATTAAGGCAATAAAAGCAATACTAGGCTGAGGAATTCTAAGACTTTATGAAAATTTAGCCGACTTAAGTTTGGAAATTCCATTTGTCCTTTTTGTCTTCACCTGAAGACTGTAAGTGATAAAGGCAATGGAGATTTTGAGTAAGATGTAATGTCTTACAAATGTCCTTAGTAAGAGTTCTGGGGAAATGAGTGGTTCCATCACTAGAGAAGTAATTAGGAATTTCCTGGGTATGAAACACAAAGTCACACAACTTTTTTTGCCATGGTTAAAGTTGAGGTGTTTTGATAAGCTTTGAGCCATCCTAAAAATAGACAATAATAACCAAACAAAAGTCTTTGTTGACAGAAAAACTGTTTATAAAAAATTATCTGAGGTATGACATAATCCATATATTCATCTATATTAGCATTTCTTAAACTGCAGGTTACAGAACCCAATTCATGACATCAGTTTAGTGGGCCATAACTAGGGATTTTAAAAAAAGGACAAACTAGAAAATATTCAAGTGCATCAATAAGTACTGCAAAGTAAAACTTGTATTTTTTTACTTTCAGAATTTGACTGTGATGTGCCTAGATGCATCTTTTTTCCTGTTCTATTTTTGGGTCATAGAGCTTCTTAAAGAGTTGTGGACTGATATTTTTTCATTAAGTTTGGAAAAATTTTTGCCACTATTTCTTGAAATATCCATTCTTATGCTGATGAACATTTGAAATATTTTTTTCTGCCGCAATACCTTCTCTCTTTCTGGGATTCCAGTCCCATGTTAGACCACTTGATATTATCTCACAGGTCACTAAGGTTCTGTTCTCCTGCTCCCTTATATACATATATGTGGCTTTCTTTTTCCTTCTCTGTACTTAGATACTATTGCCCTGACTTCAAATTCATTGGTCTTTTTCTTCTTCAGTGTGCTGTTAAGCCCATCCAGTGAATTTTAGTTCAGATATTGTATTTTTCAGATCTAGACTTTTCCATGTATTTTTTCCCATATATATATGTAATCTGTATTTCTCTACTGAGATTTTCTCTATTCTTTAATCCTACAAATTTATGAAACTTAATTTCTCTAGGAATTTTTTTAAAGTTTTAAAATTTGCTAGATATATAATTCTTGTTATTGAAAAGTGATATTTTATTTCTTGTCCATACAACTCATATCTTGTCAGTATTTCTAGTTATGACAAAACAAGCTTTATCTTATCCCTTTCTCAAAAAAGTGAAGTGGTTCTTCATGAATTATATTAGTAGCTCTTGAATTAGGATGTATTTAATTATTGCAAAAAATAAGTCATTAATGACCAAGGGCTTTTTATTTAGATTGTTAACAAAAAGTTGGTAATATATCTTATGGGATATCTTCTAAGCTTTTATTGAAAATACTATGATTTACTATTTTTGGTTAATGTGACAAATTATTTCAATACTTTGTATTGTTTTACAAATCTTTCAGGGGTAAGGAAACACTGGATCCTATTTGAAAAGAAATTAGTCCTTGAATATTTGAAGTCATTCAGATTAGGTCAAATAAAATACACATTTAGCATAATATTATATTAGACTCCTGAATACAATTGTAATGTTTAATTTGACAAAAATCATTTGTTCTTTTAATTTATAGTTAATTTTTCTTGGTTTATTTCTGCCATGAAGTTGTAGCTTAAATTAGTCTCAAAAGAGTTTGCAGCCTAGATAGAGAAAATCCTTATTTTTTCCCTTAGGTGTCTGCTTTTAATTAATTTTTAAAAATCTCTTTTACACAAAAAGTGCTATTTAATTTCTTGACTATTTAATTTCATCTGAGAGTAAAGTAGAGATGTTAGGAAGATCCAAGATTGTTACTGTCTTTTGGTAAGCATAAGGAAAGAGACACTCTTATGGTATTAAAAAAATAAGAGATTTTGTCGTCCTTTGCATCTTCTCTTCTCTCCTTTCCCTGGCCACCACAATAAGCAAACTTCCCATTACATTTCTGAGATTAACCCTTCTTGAAGATACTGAGTTTTAAAATATTTATTATATATTTTGCAGTTGACAAATTACAGTTTGAACCTCCTTTGAGAAAAGAAACAGAAGCACGGGATGAAATGGTAGGAATTATGACTTTTAAAGCCACACATTGAAATTTGAGAACACTTACAGTTGAGTGTACTTTGACTAGCGTGTAAAGTAATATACTCTTTTTTTTTTCTTTAAGATTTTATTTATTTCTTCCCCCACCATCCCCCATTCCCCCTTTTAACTCCTCTCTGTGTCCATTCGCTGTGTGTTCTTCTGTATCTTCTTGTGTTCTCATTAGGCGGCTCCGGGAACCAATCCTGGGACCTTCTGGAGTGGGAGAGAGATGACTACTCTCTCACGCCACCTCAACTCCCTGTTCTGCTACGTCTTCTTATTTTCTCTCCTCTGTGTCTCCTGTTGCATCATCTTGCTGCAACAGCTCTCTTCATTACCCGGCTTTCCCACGCTGGGCGGCATTCCCACACAGGGCAGCACACCTACATGGAGCGGCATTCCCGTGTGGGCTGGCACTCCGTGTCGGCCAGCTTGCTGTGTGGGACAGCTTGCCTTCACCAGGAGGCCCTGGGCATCAAACCCTGGACCTCCTTTATGGTAGACAGGAGCCCAATTGGTTGAGCCACATCCGTTTCCCAGTAATATACTGTTTCCAGCATTAATTTTGATAATGTATTTCACACATTAAAGTGTTTTAAAGTTTTAAAAAGCTTATAGTTAGGGAAGCAGATGTGGCTCAGGAAGTTGGGCACCTTCCGACCACATGGAAGGTCCTGGGTTTAGTTCCCAGTGCCTCTCAAGACAGTGAGCTGATCCAAAAGACTGGTGCAGTGAACTAACACAGCCAGATGACGCAACGAGATGATGCAATGAGGAGACACAATGACAATGAATGAATAAGCAGGGAGCAGAGGTGGTTCAAGTAATTAGCTCCTCCCTCTCACATGAGAGGTTCTGGGTTTGGTTCCTGGTACCTCCAAAAAAAAGATGAACAAATACATAGAGTAGACAGCGAGCACAAACAAGAGTGGGAGGAGGTAAAATAAATAAAAAAAATAACTCTTTAAAAAATAAAAAGCTTGTGGTTAGGTGTATTTTGATGAGGTACTAAGTATTAGACTGTTTCAACCATTTTTACTTCTGATGAGTCTTTTGAAGGAGTTACATAAGTTACTAAAAATGTAGAATGTGACACTCAGCTTTAGCTCTCAACACCATTTTTCTTATCAGTTCATTTAGGTTTGTAGTAAACTACATTTTTTTCTTTTTCTATTTTTTGTTTCTTAAACTATACATTCTTGAATTACCTTACTGGTTTTTAAAAGTATTTTATTTGTTAACATAGTTCTTTTTAACCTTTACTCTAATTTTGATACTATTTAGTTAACTATTACCTTATTTAAAAGAAAAGACGTAATAGATAAAGCAAGATATTGCCAGAGACAGCCTAGGTAGATTGTATGCCTCAATCATAGTATTTTGTTTTATGCATTTTTAAATAATAGATTCCTAATACTATTAATATTTTGTTTTAAAATGTAAATTTAGCAGATAATTTACTCTACCAGATTTATTAGTTAAGAATCTTTGCTGTATTCCTAGTTTACTATTGAAGCTATCTTAATATCTAATTTATTTGTAAGCTTTAGTGAAAGTATAGTTTCTAGAGTGTCTTTTGTTAATGAATCTTTTCTTCCTTAATGTTTGAAATTAGTGCTCTTCTTACTATATATATTGCTGTATAGTAAATCTTCAGTTTCCATTCTAGTAGGAAAAAGTAGTAGTACTAATAAATTAATGATAATTTAATATGTTTACTTCTCTATGCTATTGGAGTAGTGATGCAAGTAATTCAAAGGTTTTTTTTTCTCTCTTTTGCATTAGATTATACTAGCATGTTGGTAAAGAGGGCTTGTCACATTTGAGGCTATATTTAGTATGTTTATGGAATTTCTTAAGTTAAAGTCAACTGATAACGAGTCATTGACCTAAATATGTCAAATGACAGAGTAAAGCTAGCTGGAGATTTGAAAATTGGTTGAATGAAAAGATGATTAACAATCATGTCCCTGGATTATTTCCTTGAATCAAATAAAATGGTTAATATCTATTATGAGGTAACATATTAAACTATATTTTTTATCCTCCCAGGGAGTTTCATCAGGCCCAAATTTTGCATTGCAGTGGAATCCTTTCGTTGATGGTACAAATACTGGCAAGTAAGTTGTTTTCTTAACAATATTTGACTTGATTATATAAGAACAGTGTGAGGGGGCTGAAGTATTCTAATTAGCTTTAATTTTTACTCTTAAAAAAATTTTACTATGCTTTTTGTCAAGATAAGACTTTTGACTGTTTTATTAACAAAAAGCATCATGTATCGATTAGGGTTTTTATTGTTTTTTAAATCAGAATATTCTTTGTAATGTTAATATATTAAATGATCAGGTACACAATGTTGTAGAAAAAAATACTATAGCAGAAGACGAAGTGCCCCAATTTTATCTGTCCAGTATAGTTACTTCATCTATCTAGACCTGTCTTCCCTCAGTAATTAAGAGAGCGGGCTGTCCTAGATAGGTTGTTCCAAACCTTTTTGTGCATTGAAGTTGCCTAGAGAGTTCTTTGGAAACACAGATTCCTGGGTCCCCGTTTTATGCCTGTAAAAATCTGGAGTCAGCAATTATGGCATATGGGCCAGATCTGGTGTATTAGTCAGGGTTATCTAGGGAAACAGAATCAACAGGAGATATCTATAAATAGTGGAAGATTTCAATCTAGTTTTTAATATATATTATATCTTTCTAAAGGTTTTATACTTGCATCATGATCTACTTGTCTTTTATATCCTCTATTCAGATTTTAGTGTACATTTAATAGCATCCCTGTATTTTGTATTGTGGTCATTCATCACCAACAAAATTGCATTATTCTTTTGTATTAGATCAACCTCAAAACGTGCAGTACCACCTCCTCTACCTCCTAAGGTGAGCTATGTAAGAATTTGACATTTTCTAAATGATTGTATTAAGTTTGTTCAAAAGTCTCTGAAGTATATCTTACCTGAGTACAGTTTTCTTCTGAGGGGGTGGGGTGAAAGGTCAAAGATATAAAATGTATTTTAAAAGAAAATTTCATGAGAAAATACAGTACTTTTCATAGCTACTAGAAAGGGCAAAGAAATAGGTTATTGGTCATTTGAGAAAGTAACTGTTTAGAAGGGAGCTAAAGAGGTTATTTATTACCTTTATACAATTTGACATTTCAGTAGACTCGTGTTTCATTAAGTCTTTTTATTTTGCTTTTATATAGTTATTAAATATTTTTTACATCATTTACATGTTTATCAGTTTTGGGTTAAGGCGGATTAAAAAATCATATGACAAGTTTATAGTTGTATTGGGACAGTAACTTACTTCTAGCTTACTTTGCTTACTTAGCACAGTGAATAGAAATAAAGAGAAAAAAGGAAAGAGGTATAGCCCCTGCCCCTAAGGTCTTTGCTGCCTAATGATAACTGTTTTATTTTTTTAATCCAAATTTATTAAAGTACTTTTTTGTCTTATTAATAGCCAAGGATAAACAGCTACCCTGAAGATAAATTCCCAGATGAAGAAAAATCAACCATAAAACGTTGCCCTGATTCAGAAAACAGAGCTCCCCAAGTTCTCAGAAGACAGAGTAGCCCAAGTTGTGTTCCTGCAGCAGAGACTTCCTCTATTGGTATGACTAGCAGTATCATCAGCCCTGGAGTGCATACGACTAGATACTGTGAACTGGGTAAATAAAACAAAGTGAACTCTGAAAAGAAAGTTATTTTGTTGCTATCCTTTTTAAGGAATATCTTCTCTCTTTAGCCAGTCCTATAGCTTTTTAAAGATTTTGTGACGGTCCTTTAATTCCACATGGATGGATGGTTATAAAAAGATTGAATTCAATTCAACCCTCTTTTGATCCCTTTCTAAATGTTATAGGATCTAGAAAGATTAATGGAATTCCTGCCCACTAGAAGTTCAGCATCCATAGTAGAAGTATACCAATACATATACAATATTAGACAAGACAGATTGTAAGTGTCTCCTGCAATAATTAACTGTATATAATTGAAAATCAGAGATTTCTGAGGAAATAAAGATAGGGAACAAAGAACATGGACTTATTGCAGGGTATTAAAGGGGTTGGTCAGTCTTCAGTAGGTAGAGCCAACACTGAAAGGCATTCTTGGAGAACAGGAAAGAATGAGCAAATGCACTAAAGTAGGAAAATCTGAATTGTATTTGAAGTACAGTCTAGTATAGCTGAAATGTGAACTTCTGAAGGATGTATCCTGGGAGACAGGACTAAAAAGGTAAGATGAAGTTCAATTATCCAAAGCCTTGAATATTAGCATCAAGTAAGTCAAATTTTATTTTTCTTACAATTTGGAAATGTAGTTGTTATTTTCATGGATTAAAACCACTGCTAAAGAAGCAATGCTGTGTCCACATAATCTACAGAAAGGCATCAAAATAAATTAGCTCATCTAATAATAAAGAATATTCCCCAATAAAGGATTACCCAAGTGGAATCCAAGTAGTAGGGAAAGGGAAATTATTTTGCAAGAAAAGTAGACTTATTTGTATGGTCATTCAAGTTTTACCCATGATTCTCTTTAGGAAATGGTGATGGTGTTTCAAAATTGATCAGTGAAAATACAGAAGGATCAGCACAAGCACCACAGTTACCACGAAAAAAGGACAAGCGAGACTTCCCTGTAAGTATAATAGGCATTTGGCAATTAGTTGTAACTAATATAGTATTTATCATGTAAGGGGAATAGTTGCTTAATTCCAGAATTTCAATAACTGAACGTCTAAATTTATGAAGATTTTTTTAAGACTTAGAAGGACTAATAGTATTAAAATTATTTTTCCCTCTAGAAACAAGTCATAAATGGCCTTCCACCTACCCCAAAAGTACTGGTAAGAAATATTTTTATGTGAACCATTTGCAGCTTTTTCTCACTTTAGAAGCAGCGTAAGTTTATTTACTGTTAGTATCTTGAGCCATTGAAAAGAAAGCTATGATAAAATTCAAAGTACAACAATGGTTGGTCTTACAGCATAACTTATTAGATGCATTTAAATAAACTGTGGGTCAGGTGATAGACCCTAATTTGAATGAGTTGGTTAGAATTTAGAAAATATTTCACTTTTTATAGATGATGACAATTGGGTTCTCAGGTTGGCCCACAAAGGCCAACTTAATTTTAATATGATAATATTAATAATACTGTGTCATCTTCAGTATGTGGGTTAAATATCTTTATCACTTCTGAAGCCATTTTCAAATTGAATTACACACAATGAAAAGGAATAGGAAAACTTGTTAATGCCTGTTCTCTGGACCTTGAATGGAACCCATCTTTAAGGTGATTCTGCCAATCATGTGAATAGGGTGTTGTAAATTGTACTTTTTTATTTAGTAACAGTCTAATATATAATACAAATACTCTTTTTGTCTTATATCACTATTTCAAAGTTGTACTGCAGTTATAATCACTATACTGTTATTGAATAAAATAATTCTTTGTGTCACATTATTAAATGTTAGCCCTAATGAAAAGTTGAATAGTTGGTTTGCTGCCCATTTTTATACAGCCTAGAATGTATTATTGAATGTAGTATGTACTAAACATAACGTTTAGTTCCAAGAATGTATTATTGAAGTATGTAGATGTTTTGGTTTGTTTGCCCCTAAACAGTGGAGTACAGAAGGAAAGAATATGAAATTCCCTTGGGAGGAAGGATTAATTAAATTGTATCAAAATATAATTTTGATATCAATTTTTTATCAAAATAGAAATTTTGCTTTGGGATGAAACCATAAGTACATGCAAAGAAAAATAATTTTGGCATTTCATAATAATCTTAGCTGTTTTTAAGAATATGTAAAGTTATCTAATAAAATAAGTCAAATTTATCTTTTTATAAATAAGATGGGAGCATGTTTTTCCAAAGTTTTCGATGGCTGCCCTTTGAAAATTAACTGTGCAACATCCTGGATACATCCTGATACAAAAGGTAATAAATATTTCTGAACTTGTATGTGCATCTCCAATGAAATCTTTATTATGGGAAAAGATCTTTATGATCAATGACCTGAGGTTGTTTACTTTAAAAATATGACTTTAGAGAAGGGTGTAGGTACCTGCAGTAACTTAAAAATATAAGCAAGGGTTTTAGTTTAAAGGCATTGGAATATAGAATGCAGAGTAATTGTTCCTGAATAAAGGAGACTAAAGAGACATCACAATTGGTTGCAACCATAATTTTGAATTTGGATTTCTTTTACTTATAAAGGATATTGCTTGGGCAATTGATAATTTCAATCAGTAAGGTCTATAGATTAGATAATAGTTTTGTTTAGGTGTTAATTTCCTGAGTTTTATCATTTTACTTTGGTTATGTGACTTTTTTTTTTTTAAAGAAACACACTGAAATATTTAGGAGATAAAGGGTCATCATTCCTGTAAACTTGACATAAATGGTTCAGAAAAATAAATAATATGTGTATGAAGAGAGTAGTAAAGGTAGTAGATGTTAGTATTTGTGAAAGCTATGTG
Source organism: Dasypus novemcinctus (assembly GCF_030445035.2). NCBI lineage: Eukaryota > Metazoa > Chordata > Mammalia > Cingulata > Dasypodidae > Dasypus > Dasypus novemcinctus. Next base: position 61,629,428 of record NC_080675.1, read on the forward strand.
AGGAATATTCAGAAATTCTTTCTACTATTGCAACTTTTCTGTTACATCTGAAATGATGTCAAAGTAACAAAATTTACTTTTAAAATTTTTCACTATATTTTTTTAAATGAGGAAGCATAATGTACAGAGGAAAAATTTAGAATCAAGTAGTCTAGGTTTAATTTTAGCTCTGTCATTACTTTGTGACTTGGGAAACATACTTAACACTTCTGACTCTCAATGCAATCATTTGTATTATGAGTTCTCTCAGTACTTACCTTGTTACACAGAAAGAAGGAGCCTATTTGAGTATCCAATAATTAGCGAACAGAGATTAGGTAGTAGAGCAGGGGTTCTTAACAAGGGGTCTGTGAGCTTGAACTGAAATTCATAAAAACGTTATTCTTGTGGGGATGTGTTGGTGCAGGTGTGATATATTTATTAAATAATACACAGTATAGCATGGACTTAGTAAGGTATCGGTGGTTTTCACCTGACTGGCAAAGGGGTGTGTGGAATAAAAAAGGTTAAGAAGAACCCCTGCAGTAGAGTGTGTTAAGGGAGTATTTGTTTCCCCTTCCGCACAAGAGTAAAGATAAGACATGCAATGATCTCTTTTAAATGCCCCTATTTGAAAGTATAAACTAAGAAAAAATACTTTTAGCAGTAAGGAGCTGCTTTAATTTTTTGTTTGTAATTTTTTATTTTTATGCAATTTCAAACTTACAGAAAATTTATAAAAATAGTACAAGAAAATCCTGTATATCCTTTTCTCAGATTCACCAGTTGTTTCTATTTTACCCCATTTTGTTTTATCATTCTCTTTCCATCTATCTATACATAGATTTTTTCTGAATCACTTCAGAGTGATTGTAAACATCATTGTTCTTTGTCTCTAATACTTCAGTGTGTAATGTGTAGCAACAGAAATGATCTCCTACATAACCACAGTACAGTGCTTGCTTCGGCAGCATATATATCCTTAAAAAATTGGAATGATACGTAAATATGGTACAGTTATAAAGATTAGGAAATTTATCATTGATAGAAAACAATTTTCTAATCCACAATCCATATTCAAGTTTTATTAATTATCTCAATAATGTCCTTTGTAGTCACTGTTCTCCTGTTTTCCCCCAGTCCAATATCCAATTCAGGATCATCACATGTTGCATTTAGTTACCATGTTGCTTTAGTCTCCTTTAATCTTGAACTGCTCCCCAGCCTTTATCTTTCTTGATCTTGAAAATTTTGAAGCCACTTATTTTGTAGAATGCCTCATGCTTAGACTAGGTTATGCATTTTTGGCAGGAACAACACAGAAGTATTAATGTTCCCTTCTCGGTGCATCATTTTGAAAGGCACATGTTATCAGTTTGCCCATCTACTGATGACGTTAGCATTGATCAGTTGGCTGAGGTGCTTGCTAGCTTTCTCTACTGCAAAGTTACTATTTTTCCTTTTCTAATTAATAGTTAATGTAGAGATACACTAAGGACTTTCCCTTCTCTATTCATTTATATATTTATATCAGTTTGAACTTAGGAATTCTTATTTTATTCAGTGAGCTATAATCCAGTACTATTATTTCATTGCTTACATTTTGTTCCATATTTTTCTACCAGGAAGAGCTCCTGTGTTCTTTTGTTTGCTGTGCCCTTGTCATTTTTTGAGTACTTCCTTGAGTACTTTCTGACATAACAAGATTTCTACACTCATCTTATACTTTCCTTGCCCCAGCACTGAAATCAGTCTTTTCTCCAAGGATGGTTTCTTTTAGTGGAAAATAATTTATAATTTCCATTTTCAACAGAGCATTTGAGGTATCTTTCAAAAACACATAACTGTAATGAAAAATATTGATATGAAAATTATGTTGAGGGGAAGTATCAGATAGTAAGATAAAGCAAGAGCAAGTTAGTCTAACAATATATCTGCTTTTGAAAAATAAGAAAAGAATTGGGCAGAAAGGTAAAGAAGGTGGCATGAATTTTAGAAAATAATTTTTCTTTGGATGGGTAGGTAGATATCTAACTTTTAATACCATTAAGCATAAAGCCATTATTTCAGTGAATGATTTTGGAAATAATCATATATTGTGATAATTTATCTTAACTATTTTAGATCAGTACATTATATTTGGAACCGAAGATGGTATTTACACTTTGAATCTCAATGAGCTACATGAGGCAACAATGGAACAGGTAATCAGCAATTCTAACTCCAGAATTTAGTTTAGATAAATTGGCTAGAAGGAATATCTTAATTTTAAGTTAATTTGCATGGACCCAGTTTTAATTTTCATGCTTAAATATCTAAATATACAAAATTTTAATCATTACATGTTCATGTTGAACATAACTTTTTCCAAAGGTTTTGGTAATTCACTGAATGATAGAAAATTGTTATTTTCATACTATATCAGAATGTTGGGATTGGAGTTAAGAGACAAAGGAATAAAAATTGGAGGGTTTAATTAGCTTCATTTTTTTTCCTTCAGTTATTTCCACGGAAGTGTACTTGGCTATATGTTATCAATAATACTTTAATGTCATTATCAGGTATGTATACTATGAGGAAGAATAAACCATAGATAAGCAGAGAAATGTAGTTTTAATATACACTGTTTTTAAATGCTATTTGTAATTTTGGGTAACTATAACCTCGTATAGTAATTCAGGCTTTCCAGTATGGGCTTTCTGGTATTATATGTACCCACCCAGATGGAAAGGACACTGTGTTTAGCTAGGGCAGCACTTCCCAAATCCACCCAGTATCTAAAAACCTGAAGAATATCACACTTGATTACTGCCTGGGGCCATCCCCTTCCACTGAGCCATCTCCACCATCACTACTACCATTCCTGCCGTCCACTGAGAATTACTAAGTTAAAGGGAAAGAATCAGAGGATTGGCTGCTTCCGTTCTGTGATCTTGACCAAGAATCTTACCCTTTCTAAACCTCAGTTTTCTTAATTGTAAAATGAGGATGATGGTAACAATAACAGCTGCATGAGGATTAAATGAGATGATTTCCAAGAGTGCTTAGTACACTGTGAAGTCTTATATAGATGTGTGCTATCGGAATTCATGTTGTTCTGGACCACATATTAACCATTAGACTGATTCTTTAAAGTCTTCTAAAGAATTGGGTTCCAGAGCAACATATTCTAGTTTTTTCTGTTTTTCTTTTTGGTTGTTGTGGTTGGTTCGTTGGTTGATTGGTATTTTAGGTATTAGTTGTTTGTTTTTTAATTCTTTCCTTCCAAAAAATATTGTTTTATATTTTAGATATAAGTGGCTACCTAGAGATTTGCTGTTTGCTTTTGTTCTGATAGTAGAGTACAAAATATTCATTATTTCTCTCTGCCCCTTAATAAATCATTAATGCTTTCAGTTGTTAAAATACCACTAAACTCTTTCTCCACTTAGAATAATTATTTTTCAGTTCTTTTTTGTAGTGCCCTCTCATTCTCTGTATCTCATCAGAAGCGTGATGATTATATCCTAGTTCTTAATTACAGTACTGTCAGGCTTTCCAGTATGAGATTTCCAGTATGGAGTCTACCTTTTCAACTGTTTATACTGTAAAGCATCATTGCTAATAAACAGGAAGATATAATAGATTATTATGAACTCTAGTCTAATTTAAGAAATGTCATTTAATTTTGTAATTTTAAATGTGCATGTGTGTATCAGACGTGAAGACTCCCCACTAACCATTGCCTAGCAGATATTCTTAAGGAATTTCTGTATTTGAGCTAGTGACACTGTTCATGAAGAGCATATTATTTGATTGTACATAAATGGCTTCTAAAGAGCTGGGACCCTCAAAAGAATACTTAATCTTTTTTTATTTCAATTATGTTTGCCCCATTTTTTTTTTACTTTTTTTAGTAAAATAATATGTTTAATTACTATTATGAATAGTTCATAATTTTAACAGTTTTGAATTATATACAACTAAAATCACTTTTCTTTAAATCTCTTCCTTTTATCCCTACTCAAACCTATTATTAGAAATAATCTTTAAAAAACTAAGGGGAAATAGGGGAGTTAGCCTGTTAATTAGTTCTTCCTGTACTCTAATTAAGAAGACCTGTAAAAATGGAAGGAGGTAAGTAGCACAGCTCAACAGAAGAGAATTTTGTTCTCCTTTAGGGTCTGCATTTGTGTGTGTGCACACATGAACAAGTATGTATGTTTGGCTGCCTATGTATATAAAGGAAGTAGAGAGAACGGTGGGATAGTTTGCTAGAATGTTTGTAGTCTGTGAAAATATAGAGACTCACGTTAAGGACAAGACACTATATGTAGGGAAGCGGATGTGGCTCAAATGATTGAGCTCCCGCCTGCCACATGGGAGGTCCCAGGTTTGGTTCCTGGTGCTTCCTAAAGATGAGCAAGACAGCAAGCTGACGCAAGAGGCTGGCGTGGTGAGCTGACGCAATAAGATGACGCAACAAGAGATACACAGAGGAAAACATAATGAGAGACCCAACAAAACAGGAAGTGGAAGTAGCTCAAGCAATTAGGCAACTCCATCCCACATGGGAGTTCCCGGGTTCGGTTCCCAGTGCCTCCTAAAAGGTAGACCCAGCAAGTGCAAATAATGGGGATGTGGGGGAATAAATAAATAAAATACATTTTCAAACAAAAATAGACACTGTATATGTATGTTGTCTAATAATAAAAGGCTAATGTTTGTTTTGTTATATTACCACTCTCTATATATAGTAAGGCATCATAAGAAGATATTTACCATGTATCCCCTGTTTAACACAACTATGTTTTTGAGTATATGAAAATTGGTACCCTATTATGCTTGTATTATGGCTTATAATGTTGACTTATTTTGATTTTCGTAATCAGTCTGTTATATTTAAGACTTTCCTTTATAATGAGCTATATAATCCAAGGTAATTTGTATCACTATTAATAAATAGCTCTATCTAAGAAAAGTAATGATAATAAAGCTTTTAAAGAATTTTCCATGTTAAACTAAAGAATCACATGTGTCATTGTAGTTCAGTCCCTGACATAAGAATTTATGTAATAATAGTTAACCATTTCTTTTTCTAAGCTGGCATTATTAAGGTTTATGTATCACCTATTAAAGTTGTCAGACATACCTAATTTATATATTATGAAACAAAATTGTCTACTCTCTTGAAAAATCATTTTACCTATTATCATCTTTCAAAATGTTATTAACTGGTTTTCTGTTTTGCTTTGTTTTTTTGCATGTGTTTTTCTGTTTTTCTTGGTTTTTTGAACATTTCTGGACTCCTCATCTTAGAAGGTAATTATGTTTTCTTTTATTTGAAAATTGTATTCCTCTACTGTAACTTATTCTTTTAAAAGTAACATGTTTCTCTTTTATAGGAAAAACTTTTCAGCTCTACTCTCATAATCTTATAGCTTTGTTTGAACAAGCCAAAAAACCAGGACTAGCTGCCCATATTCAAACTCATAGGTTTCCAGACCGCATACTACCAAGGTACACAGAATATTATTTTATTTCTACTGGGGATGAGGGAATTAGTGTTTGTGTTAAAACCTCCAAATTTTTTGTCCAATAAAAAACATTGTCTTAATTTTGAAAAAATAGATTATAGTGAAGTATATGTCATCTCTAGAGTACAAAAGATTAATGGTTCCTAAACCTGACCATGAGAATCACTTGTGGAAGTTTTTTTAATGCAGATTACTGGGCCCCAAGCCAGTCCTATAAAATCAGATACTCTGGGGTCAGAGTTTGAGTGATTTTTTTTTTAGTTCCTTAGGTGATTCTGATGTACCTGATTTATGGATCGTTATCTGTGAACCACTATACTACAGTACATTAATATTTGTCTTATCTTTTCAGAAAGTTTGCTTTAACAACAAAGATTCCTGATACAAAAGGCTGCCATAAATGTTGTATAGGTGAGTAAATGCTGTTTTTCAAACTGGATGGCTAGAACTTTTAATATCTTTCAAATTATATGAAAATGATAAAGAATTAAATATGAAGTAGGGTAGGATTTTATATTTGTTTTTAGGGGTTAAGGGGCCATGTCAAACAATGTATACAGAGGGAAGTAGATATGGCTCAAGTGATTAGGCCTCTGCCTACCATATGGGAGGACCCAGGTTTGATCCCTGGCACCTCCTGGTGAAAAAGAAGAGAAAGCATGCCAGAGTGGCGAGCCAGTGCCCACACAGTGAGCCAAGTGCTCGTGCAGATGCAGTGAACCAAGTGCCCATGTGGTGAGCTGAGTGCCCACGCAAGTGCCTGTGTGGTGAGCCAAGCACCCACATGGTGAACTGAGTGCCTGTGCGGTGAGCCAGCACCCGTGCAGTGAGTCAAGTTCCTATGCATGCGCCCTCATGGCGAGCTGAGTGCCCACACGGTGAGCCGAGTGCCTGCATGAGTTCCAGCGTGGTGAGCCAGTGTTGGTTCGGCAAACCAACACCCACATGATGAGCTAGTGCCCACGCATGTGAGTCACACAGGAAGATGATGGCACAAGAGTGACGAAGGGGAAAGGCAAAGTGAAGCAGAGCAGAGACCAGGAACTGAGGTGGTGCAAGTGACAGGGAACTTTTCTCCATGTCAGAGGTCCCCAGGATCAAATCCCGGTTAATCCTAGAGGAGAAAGACGAGAAGAGAAGACAAAAAAGGAGAAATAGATTCAGAAGATCACACAGCAAATGGACACAAACAGCAGGGAGGGGGAAGGGAAGGGAAAGAAAAAATAAAAATAAATTTAGGAACTAAAAAAAAAAAGAATGTGTAGAGGGACACAGGATAAAAATGCCTGAAGACAATAGCCTTAATGTTTTCTCAGAACATAGAGTTCCTAAAGCTTTTTAACCATTGTCTCTGAGGCTTTATCTCCCCTAAATCCTAACTTTCATTTATTCAATGCTTCCATTAACCAGTTACTTATTAGTGCTTTTATTCTACCTTTCTATCCTTTATTTTAATATTCAGTGGCCTTACCCATTGATCATCATGCTACATAATAGTTCCACAGAATAGTTTATACCCTGTAGAACAAAAACATTTAAAAGCATACCTCCTAAAATTATGTGATTTTTTTTTTTTCCTAGGGAAAACCAGGTCCATACCTGTATCAGATTCCCAAGGTCTAGGAACCAAAAAAGATATAGAAGCTTACAATCCAAGATATGAACTCATAAACGAGGGAATACTTATTGTAAATACTATTCTTATAATCAGTGTATATTATTGTTCATGGGTGTCAAGTTGGAGAGAAGGAAAGATCAATATGAGATTTTGTACATTTAAGCCAAGAAAGTTATATCTTTAGTAAGATGTAAAATGGTTATTTTCACCTGTATTAAGTAGACAGAGGTAAACTATAAACTACTCTACCAAAAATGAGATTATAGACTTTAATCACTTAGATCTTCTTGTTAGGATTCACACTTATAGTCAATTTACTTAAGAAGCGGCTCTTTGAATTGTATACTGGTTAGGTATTTTGGTGCTTACAGTAATGTTCTTGTAAAAAAGTTACTGTGTTTAAGAATGTAGTATATAAAAGGTATTTAGAAATAATATGTATATAATTTAAAATTGAGTTAAACTTCTATTCTTTAATTCGAATAAGAGAATACAATTGAATAAGAAATAGTCATATTTCCTGATGATGGACATACACAATATAAAGAGGTAATATGAGACAAAAACAACATAAAGAGGAGAAATAAAGGGATATGGGAGGAGAGAGTATCTATGCAGTGAAGTTAAATTGGTATCATTTCAGATTAGAAGGGTATAAACATAGGTTGTATAATACAAACCCCAGATTAACCACAAATAAGGTATTTTAAAAATATACAGAAACAGAAATGAGTAAGGGATCAGACAGATACAGCACAAATGATCAGCTCTCTTGAAAAGGATCATGCAGTAAAGGAAAAGAGAGACAAAAAAGATATCAGGCCTAGAAAAACCAAAGTGAAAAATGGCTGAACCAAGCACTGCCTTTACAGTAATAGTACTGAATGTTAATAGGTTAAACTCCCCAGTCAAAAGACTCAGATTGGTAGGTGATGTCAACATGGCAATGTAAACATCCCTTGAAAAAGCCTCCCCAGAGATTTCATGAATAAAAGGACAAATTCCACTTACTTTGAACTCTAGAGGATGATAGAGATGAGACTTTATCCACAAATGCTGAAAAAGAAACAGAAAAATCTGAGATAGGAGAAGTCTATCCTGGACCAATGGTCAGTTCTCATTTCCACTCCCCATTAGTCCAGCATGACTCAGGAGCCACACAGTGGCAGCACAGCCCCAGAACCCTCTCACTGCAGAGACTATTGTGACCAATCCAATTTCAGTCAACTGGATTCTCTGAAGGCAAAATGGACTTTTCTGAAGCGACTTGACTTTCTAAATTGAATGCATCTGCCTCCCCAGGGAGGAATTCCCTAATGGGGAAGATACTGGAGGCAGGCAAGAAAGCCCTCACAGAGGGGAAGGTAGGGGGAGGGGGGGACACTGAACTGTTGTAAGAGAGGATAGGTCCCAGAACTGAAAAGTATAAGGAAACAGAGTACTAAGTGACAGAATTTAAACAAATCATAGGTGCTGGGGAGAAAAGACTTCTCAAAAACACAATAGAACAGATTTAAGATTTCCAGAGAAGAAATAGAGCAAAGGAAGTTTTCTCCAGGAGGTGAAAAAACTGCACAAGAAAGTACAATCTTAAAAATTATACCACATATCCAGGGCAAGAATCAGAAGAAGAACAGCTGAGAAAATCCAAACAGTTAAACACTGGCTACTCTATAGCTCTAAAAGAAATTAGACCAAGCATCAAAGAAGTGCCTTAGGACAAAGCCATTCAACAATAAAACCCTAGACAAGAGGGAAAAACAGACCTTCAGAGTTAATCCATCAATAGAATCAGATACCTAGACATCAGCAAACAATCACAGATCATACTAAGAAACAAAAAGATATGGCTTAGAACTATTGTGACTCTACCAGTGGAAGAAATTGTATCATTGATGTGCCAGCGGTGGTCATGGGAGTTGCTGAGGGCAGGGAGAGGGAAGAAGAAGTGTGATATGGTGACATTTTTGGGACTTGGAGTTGTCCTGAATGATATTGCAGGGACAGATGCAGGACATTATATATCCTGCTGTAACCCACTGAATGGACTGGGAGAAAGTGTAAACTACAATGTAAACTATAATCCATGTGGTGTAGCAGTGCTACACCTCAAAATGTATTCATGAAATGCAGTGAATGTCCAACACTGATGAAAGAGGTTGTTGATGTCAGAGGAGTGTGGGGCGGGGGGAATGGGTATATGGGAACCTTTTATATTTTTTAATTAACATTTTGTGTGATCTATATACCTTTTTTTAAAACAGACAGTAAAAAATATAAAAATTTTAAAAAAGATATGGCTTAGTTAAGGGAACAAATTAAAATCTCAGAGGAGACTCAGAAGTTGGAACAATTAATCAAAGATGTTCAAACCTCCTAAATCAATTCAAGGAGTTGAAGGAAAATATGCATAATGAGATAAAGGATATTAAAAAGAAATATGTGAACTTAAAAAAGAATTTTAAAGTATAAAAGAAGCATAAATTATGGGGATGAAAGGCACAATAGTAGAGGTTCAAAATATACTAGAGGCATATAACAGCAGATTTCAAAAGGCAGGAGAAGGAATCAGGGAGACAGAAGGCAGGACAATCAAAATCCCACAGTCAGAAGAACAGATAGAGAAAAGAATAGAAAAAACTGAGCAGTGTCTCAGGGATTTGAGTGACAATACAAAGCACATAAACATATGTATTATGGATGTTACAGAAGGAAAAGAGAAGTGAAAAGGGACAGAAAAAATATTTGAGGAAATAATGGCTTAGAACTTCTCCAACTCTTATGAAAGACATAAATAAATGTCCAGGAAGTACCACTTACTCCAAACAGGATAAATCCTAAAGACCTACCCCAAGACACTACTAATCAGAATGTCAAATTCCAAGGATAAAGAGAGAATTTTGAAAGCAACATGAGAATAGTGATTCATCACATACAAAAGACCCTCAATAAGACTAAATGCTGATTTCTCATCAGAAACTGTGGAGGCAAGAAGGCAGTGGTATGATATATTTAAGATACTGGAAGAGGAAAACTTCCAGTCCCAAATTCTTTATCTGGCAAAAGTTTCTGTACAATATGAGAGAGAATTTATAGTATTCACAGATTAACAGAAACTGAGAATTCATCAACGAGACTGGTCCGACAAGACTTACTAATGGCGGGAAGCAGATTTGGCCCAATGGATAGGGTGACCACCTACCACATGGGAGGTCCAAGATCAAACCCAGGGCCTCCTGACCTGTGAGGTGAGCTGGCCCATGCGCAGTACTTATGCACGCAAGGAGTCCCGTGCCACACAGGTGTCCCCCATGTAGGGGAGCCCCATGTGCAAGGAGTGCGCCCCACAAGGAGAGCTGCCCAGTGTGAAAAAAGTACAGCCTGCCCAGGAATGGTGCCACACACATGGAGAGCTGATGCAGCAAGATGATGCCACAAAGAGACACAGATTCTGGGTGCCGCTGACAAGAATGCAAGCAAACACAGAAGAACACACAGTGAATGGACACAGAGAGCAGACAATGGGGGGGGGAGGGGAGAGAAATAAAAAGTCTTAAAAAAAAAAGAATTACTAATGGGAGGTTAAAAGGGAAAGACAGGAGAAGAGTATCTTGGAGTAGTGTGAAGAAATGAAGATCATCAGTAAGGGTAAATAAAAAGATAAATGCAAAATCCAATTGTACTGTATCCTAAATATGCAACTCTTTAATTCATAAAAGAATCAGAGCACAATTGAACAAGAAAAAGGCATATTTCATGATAACAGTCATGTAATATACAAAGTGGTAAAGTGGGGATAAAAACAACATAAAGGGGAACAGAGGGAAATGGGAACAGAGAACATTTATGCTATTGAAGGTAAGTTGATACCTTTTCAAATTATTAGGTTATAGATGTAGTTGTGTAATATAAACTCTAGGGTAACCACAAAGAAAGTATTTTAAAAATATAAATAGGGAAGTGGACTTGGCCCAGTGGTTAGGGCATCCGTCTACCACATGGGAGGTCCGCGGTTCAAACTCCGGGCTTCCTTGACCCATGTGTAGCTGGGCCATGCACAGTGCTGATGTGCATAAGGAGGGCCATGCCATGCAGGGGTGTCCCCTGCATAGGGGAGCCCCACGTGCAAGGAGTGTGCCCCGCCCAGCACAAAAGAAAGTGCAGCCTGCCCAAGAGTGGCGCTGCACACACAGAGATCTGACACAACAAGATGATGCAACAAAAAGAAACACAGATTCCCGGTGCCGCTGATAAGGATAGAAGCAGTCACAGAAGAAAACACAGTGAATGGACACAGAGAGCAGACAACTGGGGGGGAGGGGGAGGGAGGGGAGAGAAATAAATAAAAAATAAATCTTTTTTTTTTTAAATGAAGATGCAAATAAAATCAGAAATAAGAGGGACATTACTACTTACCCCACAGAAATAAAAAGTATCATAAGAGGATACTATGAACAATTGTATGCCAACAAATTAGATAACCTAGATTTAATGGACAAATTCCTAGAGACAAACGAAACACTCTCCACTGACTCTATAGGAAATAGAAGACCTCAACTGGCCAATTACAAGCAGAGACTGAATCAGTCATCAAAAACCTCCCAATAAAGAAAAGCCCAGGACTAGGTGGTCTGACAGGTGAATTCTACCATTCATTCAAGGAAGAATCAGTACCAATTATGTTCAAACTCTTCCAAAAAATTGAAGAAAAGGGAACACTCCCTAATTCATTCTATGAGGCCAACATCATCCCAATACCAAAGGTAGATAAAAATATGACAAGAAAATTACAGACCAGTTTCTCTTATGAATATAGATGCAAAAGTACCTAATAAAACATTTGCAAATCAAATCCAACAGCACATTAAACAAATTATGTACCATGGTCAAGTAGGTTTTATCCCAGGTATGTAAGGGTGGTTCATCATAAGAAAATCACATCTCCTAAACGAAGGAGGGAAAAAAACACATGACTATCTCAATTGATGCAGAAAAGGCATTTGACAAAACTCTGCATCCTTGCTTGATAAAAACACTTAGAAAAATAGGAATAGAAGGAAACTTCCTCAATATGATATAGGGCCTATGTGAAAACTTCAGCGCTAATATCATACTCAGTGATGTAAGACTTAAAGCTTTATTCTAAAATCTGGAACAAGACAAAGATGCCCACTGTCACCACTGTTAATTAACAGTACTGGAAGTTCTAGCCAGAGCAGTTATGCCAGAGAAAGGAATAAAAGGAATCCAAATTGGAAGGGAAAAAGAAAGCTTTCAGTATTTGCAGATGACATAATCTTATATATAGAAAGTCCCCAAAAATTGACAACAGAGCTACTAGAGTCAATAAAAGACTTCAGAAAAGTGGCGTGGTACAAGATCAATGTGCAAAAATCAGTAGTGGTTTTTTTCCCCACAGTGAATTGTGATGGAGGCTGGTCCATGGAAGGACCCTTGATATTGATGACTATGCTTATGAGCCTTTGCTCTTGAAATTGAAACTTAGCCTAATGACGTAGGATGCCTAAGAGTTACCTATTGGAGCCTCCTTGTTCCTCAAATGTGGCCTCTCTGTAAGCCAAACTCAGCATATAAAGGCAATAACTTCCCCCTAGCATGGGGCATGACTCCTGGGGATGAGCCTCCCTGGCACTGAGTGATTGCTACCAAGTACCAATAAGTAATGCATCTGAGGGAAAAAAAAGAGAGAGAGACCTTGACCAAAATGAGGAAAAGTTAAAGACAAATGAGTTTGTTTGGCTGAGAGACTTAAAAGTAAGTTGGGAGGTCATACCAGAGGTAGTACTTATGCACATCTCAACAGAATCTCATTGACAGCCAAACTAGATACTACCCCAAATAGCAAAGCTGCTCAGGGATATGGATACATCCAGGCACTATAGTCAGGGCAGATAGCTCAAGAATTTGGCCTCTTGCCAGCGGGCCCTAATTTGGTATTTATGCTTCCCATTGTGACAGAGTTAGACTCAGCAGTAGTTTCCCTTTGTGTGACTCTTTCTGTCCTTCTATTTAAACCTATAATTAGTACTAGAGTTGTTAGATTTATGTCCGAGAGACTTAAATCTTTGGGCTGTCCATGTGCCAGCTGAGCCCTGAATCTCAAAGGAATTGCAGCACCTACTCTCCAGTTCAATGGAGTCACCCAGGACAACTAACAGGGAGGAGGTGATGGACAGACAACATAACAAGGAACCGAGAGTGTCTACAGCTGCAAGAAAGAGAGTCCTATCCATCTGATGTGTGGGATCAAAGGCCCCCTCATTTAATGGTGGAGTGGGCATCACCATCCCAGAATCCTCAGGACTGGGAAATGAACTATGGTCTAAAATAAACTTATTAGTATTCTACTATAGATTTACTGAGATTCTAGCAATGGAAGAAATACCATTGTTGTGGACGCACTGACCCATGAATGTTCTGGGGTTAGGGAGAAGGAAAAACAGGTGTAATAGGGGGGCATTTTCAGGACTTGGAAATCACCCTTAATGACAACACAACAACAGATACAGGCTATTATATATCCAGCCATAACCTACAGACTCAAATGGGGGAAAGTGTAAACTACAATGTAAACTATAATCCATGCTTAGTGGCAATGCTCCAAAATGTGTTTATCAATTGCAGTGAATGTACTCCACTGATGAAAGATTTGCTAATATGGGAAAATGTGGGAGGTGTGGGGAGCGGAGCATATGGGAATCCCCTGTATATTCTCTTTAACATGTAATCAAAGTATCTTTTAAAAAAATAAGGAAGCTTTAGATTACATAAATGTTACATCAAAAATAGGTCCCCACACACCCTTTTCCCCATCAACAAACATCTTTCATTAGTGTGGTACATTTGTTAAAATTGTACGTGTTGAAGCATTGCTCCTAACCATGGTCTATAGTTTACGCTATGGTTTACAACTTTGCACTGCACAATTTTATAGGTTTTGACAAAATGTAAAATGGCTTGTATCCATCATTGCGAAATCATGCAGAACAATTCCAGTGTCCCAAAAATGCCCCATGTTACACCCACTCTTCCCTCTCCCTCCTCTCAGTACCTCCTGTGACTACTGTCTTTATATCAAAGTTACAAGTTCTTCCATTATTAGAATAATAATAAGTCTACTTTAGCCCATGGTTGCATTTCCCCCTTATGTTTGTTCGTTCTCTCAATCCTGAGGATTTGGGAATGGTGATGCTCTCTCCTTCCAGTTGAGAGAGAGCCCTGATCCCATGGGGCAGTCCTGCCTACAGTTATAGATACTGTCTGTTTCTTGGGATGGGCCTTTTCCTTCATCATCCTTTTGTTGGTTGTTCTGTGCGAGCCCAATGTACTGGAGAGTAGGTGTTGGCTGCAACTCTGCTGAGATTCAGGGCACATGAATAGCCAGATGATTCAAGTCTATGGGACACACACTCAATTGTGTACAGTGCTAATCATAGATTGAAATAAGAGGGACAGAAGAACCATGTGTGGGAACATTATAAATGAGTCTAACTCTGATACATTGGGAAGGTAGGTTATCATATATTCCAAAGTAAGGCTCACCAACAGAATGCTGATTTCCTGGGGTTGTCTGCCCTGCCTGTAGTGTCTAGATGTCTCTAGAGCTGTCAGGAGCACCTCTGCTTGAGGCATTGTTTACTGTGGCAGTCAGTGAGTTCCTTCTGAGACATGCATAAGTGTAACCTCCAGCATGACCTCCCAACTCATTTTGAAATCTCTTAGCCATAAAAACTCATTTGTATTTAGTATTTCCCCCTTGAGGTCAAGGTATTTTTCCAAATGCATCACTAGTTGGCACTTGGTAATAATCCCCCTGTGCCAGGGAGGCTCATCCCTGGGAGTCATGTCCCATACCAGGGAGGTGGGGTGAGGTAGCGAACCCTTACATTGAGTTTGGCTTTGAGAGAGGCCACATTTGTGCAACAAGGAGGCTTTCAGGAGGTAACTCTTTGGCAATATGTATTTTAGGCTAAGTTTCAATTTCACAAGAACAAGGCTTGTTAAGTATCTCCATCAATGTCAAGGTCCTGGTGTATTGGTCTGTACCCTTCGCTAGGCAGTAGTGTTTCTGTACAATAATAATGAGCAAGCTAAGGAGGGAAAAAAAGTTAAATTTTCAATAGCAACTAAATATCAAAGATCTAGGGATAACTTTAAGGATGTAAAGGACTTGAACACAGAAAACTACAAAATATTGTTAAAAGAAATTAAACATGTTGAAAAAGAATGAAGTTGGAGGACTCACACTTTCTGATTTTAAAGCATATTACAAAGTTACACTGGTCTAACAGCATAGTACCAGCACAAGGATAAACCAGTGATAGTTCAGAAATTGACTCCTCACCTAGGGTCAGTTGAATTTCTTTTTTTCCCCCTCCTTTGTGGCTTGCTTGCTGTCTGTTCTCCGTGTTCATTCACTGTGCATTCTTCTGTGTCTGCTTTTCTCCCTTTGTTGTGTCATCTTGCTTTGCCAGCTCTTTGCAGGTGCTGGCTGTCAGCTTTCCACGGGCTTAGGCTGTCAGCTCTCCACGGGCCAGCTTGCCTTCACAAGGAGGCCCCGGGATGCAAACCCAGGGCTTCCCATATGGTAGATGGGAGCCCAATCAACTGAGCCACAGTGGCTTCCTGCCAGTTGATTTTTGACAAGGCAAGAGCCAGGACTATAAAACTAGAAGAAAATGCAGGGAAACATCTTTAGGATCTTGTGTTAGGTCGTGGTTTCTTAGACTTTACACAAGTGACAAAAGAAAAAATAGATATATGGTACCTTCTCGAAATTAAAAATTTTTGTGCATCAAAGGACTTTACCCAAAAGAAGGGTTTAATCTCTGGGATATAAAAAGAAATCTTACAGCTCAGCAATGAAAAGACAAGCAACCCACTTTTTAAAAATGGGCAAATAAAATACAATCAAAAAGAAAAAATAGATATTTAAAAAGGGCAAAATCCTGAATATACATTTCTTCAAAGATACACAAATCGCCAAAAAGCAAATGAAAACATGCTCAACATCATTAACTATTAAGGAAATGCAAATCAAAGCCACAACAAGATACCATTTCACACCCCCTAGAAAATCTTCTATTAAAAAAACACAATTACAAGTATTGGAGAGAATGTGGAGAATTAGGAACACTCATTCATTGCTGGGAATGTGAAATGGTGCAGCCATTGTGAAAGACAGTTTGGCAGTTTCTCAGAACTCTAAGTATAAAATTATCATATGATTTGCCAATCCTACTTCTAGCTATACATGCAAAAAAATTGAAGGCAGGGACTCAAACAGATATTTACACACTGGTGTTTATAGCAGCATTATTTACAGTTGCCAAAAGATGCAAGCAATTGAAGTGACATCAACTGC
Source organism: Dasypus novemcinctus (assembly GCF_030445035.2). Classification (NCBI taxonomy): domain Eukaryota; kingdom Metazoa; phylum Chordata; class Mammalia; order Cingulata; family Dasypodidae; genus Dasypus; species Dasypus novemcinctus. Next base: position 61,645,926 of record NC_080675.1, read on the forward strand.
TGAATGAATAAGTAAAATGTTGTATATACATACAATGGAATATTCCCCATAAAAAGGAGTGAAGTTGTGAATCATTCAACAACATGGATAAACTTTGTAGACATGTTGTGTGAAATAAGCCAGACACAAAAGGACACATCTTGTATGATCTCACTCATGAAGTAATTAGAATAAGAAAACCCAGAGTCAGAATCTGAAATATAATTTACCATGGGCCAGGTTGGTGGTAGAAAAAGGGGAATTTGGGAAACAGACTTGGCCCAGTGGTTAGGGCGTCCGTCTACCACATGGGAGGTCCGTGGTTCAAACCCCGGGTCTCCTTGACCCGTGTGCAGCTGGCCCACGCGCAGCGCTGATGCATGCAAGGAGTGCCCTGCCACGCAGGGGTGTCCCCTGCATAGGGGAGCCCCACGCGCAAGGAGTGCGCCCCTAAGGAGAGCCGCCCAGTGCGAAAGAAAGTGCAGCCTGCCCAGGAATGGCGCCGCCCACACTTCCCTTGCCGCCGAGGACAACAGAGACAACAGAGACAACAGAAGCGGACAAAGAAACAAGATGCAGCAAATAGACACAGAGAACAGACAACCGGGGGAGGGGGGGAATTAAATAAATAAATAAATCTTTAAAAAAACTAAAAAGAAAAAGGGGAATTAATGCTTGAGTTATACAGAGTTTCTATTTGGGCTGATGGTGATGTTTTGGTAATGAGTAGTGGTGATGGTTGCACACCATTGTAAATGTAATTAACAGCACTGAATATGGTTAAAAGGGGAAATTTTAGGTTGTATATATGTTACTAGAATAAAAATTTTAAATAAAAAACCGTTAGATGGTACAACACAATGATCCCTATTCTAAGTGATCGACTATAGTTAATAGTACAATTTTAGACATGTTCTTTTCTGAATTGTAACAAATATACCATACTAATGCAAGGTGTTAATAATAGGGTGGTATATGATAAGTATGTAATTTACGCATGACTTTTCTATAAACCTGTAACCTCTCTTTTAAAAAGATAATAGGTTTAAGCAAGTTAAAAGTTAAGACTAAAAGGAAGAGTGAAAATTAAGTTAAAAGGAAAGAGTAAAGAGCTATAAGAAGAAGACTTCTTTCTTTACTTTCTGCCTACTCTTTTCATGCTTGTGAACAGAAACAATTTTTCCTCTATCAGATAATAATATTTTGGTATTGATGCCAGGGCACATTTCATTGTTTATTCCCTCCCATTAGCACTGCATTTATAAAGAAAGCTAAGTTAGCTTTTAGGTGAGTATAGCTCAGTTCTTGTTTTTAACTAAATATATTTTTATATAAAGTTATTCAGTATATTGGGTCTTCGTGTTTGTTTCTTTTCTTTCCAGTCAGAAATCCTTACACAGGACATAAATACCTCTGTGGAGCTTTACAGTCTGGAATTGTTTTACTTCAGTGGTATGAGCCAATGCAAAAATTTATGTTGATAAAGGTATATATTACTTATGTTTGTATTTTTCTTTTTTAGGAAACACTAGTTTATAACTATAGCTAAAATTATAAGATTCTGTTACAATCTAGCATCAGCACATTTATAGTTATTTATAAGTATATATTTGATTCAGAGATTACTGTGTTTTTAGTCAGATTTCCTCTTTAACTAAAGCTACTTAATAAAGTTTCAGAAGCATCACAGCTATGAAGATTAATATGGCAAATTTTGACACTCATTTTTATAGAACATTCTTATGATCATCTATGAAATAGTCCTTATTAGAATTAGATAAATCAAGAAAATAGAAGCCTTTCTGTTAACTTTATTCAACAACAGTATGAATGGGGAGGTTGTTTCTGAATTGTGGTTCTGTCATTTATTTTTTGCAGCACTTTGATTTTCCTTTGCCAAGTCCTTTGAATGTATTTGAAATGCTGGTAATACCAGAACAAGAATATCCCATGGTCTGTGTAGCTATTAGCAAGGGCACTGAATCAAATCAGGTTGTTCAGTTTGAGACAATCAACTTGAACTCTGCGTCTTCATGGTTTACAGAAATTGGTGCAGGTAAGTGTTTTTTTACCTTGTTAGAATACTGAAGGTTTTGCTTATAAAAGTAGCAGAACAAGTTCAGCCAGTGGGATTCTTTTAAATAAAGGTTTAGTACATACTTTCCCAGTGAGCCTAGAGAATCATTTGTTCCCTTGTTTTATGAATCTATATTTGCCATAGGTAATTTGATACAAGTTATTTTACCAAAGGAAATTTTAATGATTCCTGATTTTTTTTTTTAAGATTTATTTATTTCCCTAAGGAACAAACAGTTCATTGATTCTCTAGATCTGGATTCTTCATCATGAAGGTCCACAAACACTCTCCTGAAATTTTTTATATATATATATAATTTTATATATATATATATAATTTTACTTTTATGTTCAAATGTATGTTTTTCAAGGGAGAGGAATCCATGGGCTTCCCAAAGAGATATCCTTATTAAGCATTGCTCTAAATAATCTAACATCAGTTCTTGGCTTCACCCAGACCGTTCAAAAGAGCTGAGTGCCTACAATGAATTGTTTTACCAAAAATGTTTTGCAAAAGAGGGTGGGAAGAATGGGGAGTTAATGATTAATAATTAGGATACAGAGTTTCTTTTTGGGATGAAAAGTTTGGTAATGGATGTGGCAATTGTAGCACAACATTGTAAATGTAATTAATGCCACTGAATTTTACACTTAAAAAGTTAAAATGGCACATTTTGTTATATATATTTTATCACAATAAAATTTGTAAAATGTTGTCACATCTGTTAGCATATGTTAAAGAAGCATCCCTGTGAGTATCAGCAACCTGATGAGTGTTGCTTCCTGCAAAAAGGATATTAATATTTTTCATTATGGTACTTGGTATCCTCTTTATAAAGGATCACAACACACCCTGTGTGCCCACACACATACCAGTTTCTCTCTGATCCTGGTATCATTGATCCTTTTTTTTTTTTGAAGATTTATTTTATTTCTCTCCCCTTGCCCTTCGTTGTCTGTTCTCTGTGTCCATTCACTGTGTGTTCTGCATCTGCTTGCATTATCTGGCGGCACTGGGAAACCGTGTCTCTTTTTTGTTGCGTCATCTTGCTACGTCAGCTCTCTGTGTCTGTGGCGCCACTCCTGGGCAGGCTGCGCTTTTTTCACACGGGGCGGCTCTCCTTGTGGAGTGCACTCCTTGTGCGTGGGCACCCCCGTGTAGGGTGCATGGCATGACATGCATGGCATGACACTCCTTGAACGCGGCAGCACTATGTGTGGACCAGCTTACCATATAGGTCAGGAGGCCCTGGGGATCAAATCCTGGACCCTCCATATGATAGATGGATGCTCTATCAGTTGAGACACATCCACTTCCTTCATTAATCCTTTTACGTTTTCTGAATCACTCGTTTATTTTTATCTCAAGGACTCTGTGACTTGCCTAACTGATCTTGTTTCCATCTTCCCATTTGCTATTTCCTTTAAAGAAGAGAGAAAATCTAGACATTGTATAGTGGGCATCTTACTTTCTTCACCATGTTTATCCTTTACTTTATCTTTGTAACTCATCTTTCTAGAACTAGCTGAGATATTAATTAAATTTAATAATGAACTTTTCTCAGCTCTCCTAACCATACTTAGGACTTAAGTTTGTTCTCCTAATTTGACTTACGTATATTTGTTGAAAAGATAACTGCCATTAAAAATATAATTTGTGTCAGATTTCAAAGATTAGTTTTTAAATGGTAGCAAAAGTGAGGATATGTGTTTAATTTTTCTAAGCTCTAATCCTTTCAAGCATGTTACATAACTATAACTTTGTTTTTCTCCCCTAAGGCAGTCAACAGTTAGATTCCATTCACGTAACACAATTGGAGAGAGACACAGTTTTAGTGTGTTTAGACAGTAAGTACTATATTAAAGTTTATTCAGAATAGACTATTTGATTTAATGATTCTTTTAATGGAATTGATTCTGTTAAACTATAATTCAAGATTTTTACTTTACCACCTTAAGTGGCCTTGTTTTATTGAAGAAAAACCTAACTCAGTTACAGATAAAGTAATTAATTGATCTGTTTGTCAGTATGAGCCTCTGTAATATTTTTCTTTATGTTTCACCTACCTGGAAACATATCCATACAGTTTATCATAATCTCAGAGTAAAATTCTGTATAAAATTATTCCATCTCGTACCCCATAATTAATGAAAAAATAAAAGATTATATATACTAAAATAACTTAAATAGTCATGTAATATGAACTTTTGGAATGTTGTCAGAATGAGATTCTAATGTACTTACAAATTTGCACTTAGGGATTTGACACCGCTGCTCCTACTTGTAGTTCTTTGGATGTAGGAGAGATATTATTGATAGAAGTGTGCTGGACTATGAAAAATAGAGAAGCAGAAAAACTTGAGCAACAGAGATAGTATCTTGACTTTGCAAATGAAGCATTCTGGTTCTTAAAATCTACTTTATGTTCTTGCGTTGCATCCTATAAGGTGAAATTTACCTAGACTTGGGAATATATGTGAAACTTGATAGTATTTGCTGTAATCAGACCATCAATTGCTGGACCTGACCATAGGTGTTCAAGAGTACTTTAAAAAATTGTTCTATTACTGATTTTGCCTGTATTTCTATCCTAATTTCTAGTCTGATGAATTCCCTAGTGAATTTACTTTGTAGACTCATAAAGATCAGCTAATATTCTAGATGAGTAGACCAAACCTCATAGTTGCCTTCTTATCTAATGTCTCTCCTTTAGGTATTTTGGCACTTTGAATGAGAAGATTGGACTATTAATAGGTTACCCTTAATTGAATTTGATAAATTATTATTTTATCCAAACAACTAGAAGTTTCAGTACTTACTAATCAAATAATCATATAATTAGAATTTATTTGAATAATACTGAGCCTTTGACATTAAGTTCCTAAATATCTTCTGAGTAATCAAAGAAAAAAATTATGCTTGATTTTCATTTTGGTAATTAATTTTTTTATCAATATCTTCAAATTTTTTTGGCTAGGCCTTCCATTTCCAGTTACTCAAGATAAATGGAAAGTTGACTTTCTGGAGTTTTTTCTTTTTTAAGGGGGCAGAGAAAAGCTTCAAAAATGGGTTGTTGTCAGGTGTAACATTTATAATTCAGTTTTAATAAGCAGCAATGGAGATTGACCCATAAATCACAAATCAGATCAGAAATTAATGCAGAGAGACAGTATCTTCCAAGTCAGAGCTAAGATAGTAAAATTAGAAAATCGAATGAACTAAAGGAAACTAGAATTATGGTTTACTCCTCATGCTAGAGTTTACTTCTAGAGAAATTATGAACTTTAAAGTACTATTTCTTGTCCCCATGTACATTTATAGAATAGCACTCATGTTAAAGTTATGTTACTTATCATATATTATGTAATTTGTAAAGGAAAAGATCAACTCTTATTGCTAAATATTTGGGCACCAAGGCCACCAGTTTTAAAGAACTGTACTTTAAAAGAATGAGAATATGTGTTCCATGTATGCAATATAAAGAAGAATCTAGCAGCAGAATTGCCATTTATCAAAGGAGGGCACTCTTATAATATACCTTATTATAAGTCAATTTTTCAAAGGCCATACTTGAATCAAGACCAATAGTTGAACTTTATTAAGATTATTGTTTGATATCTATGTAAAATCCATATATCACATTACATTTAGCTTAGATTTGTCTATTTTTTTTTTTTAAGAATTTGTAAAAATTGTAAATTTACAAGGAAAACTAAAATCAAGCAAGAAATTGGCTTCTGAGCTAAGTTTTGATTTTCGCATCGAGTCTGTAGGTGAGTCTCCTTTTCTTATTACTGAGTTTGGAATACTTGTTTCTTTGATGTTGCTATTCATGCTGTACTTTGGTTTGTCTAGACCAGAGCCCTCTAATAGAAGTTCTGTGATGATAGAAATGTTCCATGCTTATGCTTTTCAATATAATAGCCATTAACCACGTGAAACTATTCAGTACTTAAATGTGGCTAGTGCTGCATTTTTTTTTAATCCATACCCCCCACACACATTGTTTTTGTACTTGCTGTCTGCTTTTTGTGTCCATTCACTGTGTGTTCTTCGTCTGCTTGTCTTCTCTTTAGGCAGCACCAGGAACCAATTCTGGGACCTTCCGGAGCGTGAAAGGGGTGCTCAATCTCTTGTGCCACCTTAGCTCCCTGGTCTACTGCATCTTTTATTGTCTCCCCTCTGGGTCTCTTATTGTTGTGTCATCTTGCTGTGCCAACTTCCTGCATTGGCCAGCACTCCATGGGGGCCAGCTCTTCACTCAGGCCAGCTTGCCTTCTCCAGGAGGCCCCAGGAATCAAACCCTGGACCTCCTATATGGTAGATGGGAGCCCATTCGCTTGAGCCACATCCACTTCCCTAGTGCTGCATTTTAATCTTTAACTGTTTTTCAATTTTAGTTTAAATAGCCATATGTGTCTAGTAACTACCATATTGGACAGTGCAGATCTAGACCACATACTAAATTCTAAATCCTTTGTTGTAGTTTTCTGAATATTTAAAACTTGGAATCATTTTTTAAATTTCTGTTTATTATTCCCTTTGCTGCATCAAGTGAATTATACTTCTCCCAGTTCTTTCCAAATCATGAAGGTATTTGTGTGATATGATTAACAGTGTTAGATATGCTATATTTCTTTGCATGTGGGATTCTGGTTGGTGTGTGATGATGGTTATTGCTTTTAGATCTATACAAATATATACATAAATAGTTTCCCACAGGAGTTGAGGCTAATATGCCATTTTAATTTGCTTCATAGTCAGTAAGTATTTTACTCTGAAATAGTCGATGATTTTATGATAAAAAAGATTATTACATTAATCACTATTTCCATCCTCATTATAAGTTATTAAGTACTTTTCCCAGAAGTAATAGAACTTATGAAAAAAATATATTGGCTGGAAACATTTTAATCAGTGTATTATATGATTCTAGCACAAATCCAAGTAAGGAATTAAAATAAAGTTGGCAGTTTTTATTTGGACCATGAAAAACATGGATTTTATAATTAAATGTATATACTATTAAGAAACATTTTTCCCACTAGTTTGAAAATCTTTTAATTTTTAATAGATTGATAAAAGTTTTTCAACTGATGTTTTGTCTTATCACAAAGTGTATTCATACAACATCTTAAATAAAAAGAAATTTCTTATACTTAGGAAATTTAATTTATTGAAGCAGAAAATCTAAACTTTCTGTAGATGCCAAGACAAAAGGGATTTTAAAACAGTTTCTGCTTTTATTCTTTTTCTGTTGCTGGATATCACATGCCAGTTTCTAAGATTTAATATTTTTTGAAGAGATACTGACATATAGAGCCTTAGTTCCTCTTCATTGTTTCTCAGACACCCTGGTATCTGAACTGTTTCATATGTGCCAAATTATTTAGGCAATTTTAATTGTTAAACAGAAGTTTTTTCCTCTTAGGCTACCCTCCCTCCTTGTTAGTCACCCTTGAAATACTTGGAAGTATCATTCTGGATAGAAGAGTCCCTTTAAGCCACCTCTCAAAAAAATAAAACCAGTAACTGGATTTATTTGTTGCAGCTAGTGAAACTCATGTGATTTGTCTTTGTAAAACATTTTTATTTGTATTGAGCTAACATGTTTCCTGAACACTCTCATATTACCTTTTTACAAAGAGTCAATATTCTAGTAAGAAATATAAGTGATAAAGTTCCATTACTTTCTCCTAACACCTTTATTTATATTTTTCTGATTCTGTTTAATTATCTAGATAATTTAGTCTCTAATACCTACATTATAATTATTGATTAAATACTAAGAATTTTATATAAGAAATGGCTGAAAGATTGTAAGTATTGAATATGTGGTTAAATTTTGGACTGTGGGGCAGGTTTCTTTTTTTTTTTTAAGTACTTTGTAATAGGAAAATATGTACATAAGTAAAAGATGATTCCTTATTAGGTTCTTTTGAATACGTGATGCTATTTAAATAAATAAACATGTTTTTTTAATCCAAAATCACAATTATGTAAGTTTTTATGATTTTCACCCACTTTTAAAAAAAAGAGAGGTGCAGCATCTGAAAGAAAAATTAAAATGCTGATATCCATGTATCAGAAGTTAGCCCATGTTTAAATGAATGCATAACCCTGCCTCAATAAATTACTTGCACTCAGACATGGCTAGATCACGAAAATGTTGGAAACTGATGGCCTAGACAGTGGAAGTTGGCATAAGCACACAAACAACCTTATGTTATCTATTATTTATTAAAATAGTTAAGGACAATTTATAGTGCTTTATTTTAATTTCAGTTCTCCCTTTTTTTTTTTTTAGTATGCCTTCAAGATAGTGTGTTGGCTTTCTGGAAACATGGAATGCAGGGTAAAAGCTTCAAGTCAGATGAGGTAATGTTTCTCAAAATATCCTCCAGTGATTCTCACTAAAGATTTTAAATATTGACCCATGCATTTTTTTTCCTGTGAAGCTATATTATCATATTTATTGCCCTTAATGCTATAAACTGGTAAAGCAAAAAAGTCAGTATTTTCCCTTCAAATGTGTTCACTTCTGTTTTGTATTTTAATATTCTCAGTGGCCACAAGGAATTGCAAAATAGGAATTTACAGTTTCATTCCCTCAATTTGTAAATGTTTGCTAAGCTTGCTGAACATAAATACAAATGATTCACTTCTAAATTAAATAAGGCTTTTCCATAATCTACAATTGTGTAGTTCTTTTTTAGTATTATATTTAAACTTCTAATTTAATATATATTGGATGACAACACTAAGGAAATATAAGAATATTCATTTAGTAAATATTTGTTGCATACCAACTACATGCAAGACATTAGATTACTGTGAGACATGATGTATAATTATAAGTAATGTCTAACCATTATATAACACCTACTATATCCCAAGCACTCTACATATAGTAGCTCATTTATGGCTCAGAACAATCCTATGAGATTGGTACTATTCATATTCCCAGTTATATAGGCATAGAGTGATTAAGTAAGTTTACCAGAGTTTACTGGATGTAAACGGTGTCTCTAAATTACTTCTAGCAGACGTAATCAGGATACATTTCATGCAGGAGATGGGATTTGGGCTCGACCTTGAGAGATGAATCCTAATAATTAGAGATAATGCTAACAGAGACAATTTCCCATTTGTGTGAGTACCTGTGTAATTCTGGTACACCTCACCTATTTGTGAACTAACAGCTCAAAACTTCATCTATTTGAATCTACCTTTAGGTTTATCCACACCCTTATTTATATATAAATGAGTATCTCCTCCTTATATGAATGCAGACTTAGAATGTTTCCAGGAGAAACTTTGATAAGTCACCTGCCTTTAAATATGTCATTTCAACTAGTTACTGACCTATAAAACTAAATGTCATCAGGTCACTGCATTTGAGGACACTTCTAGTCCTATATATTACTGCAATTAGAATAATTGTCCTTTAAGTGCTGTTTTCATTGTGTTGCTCTGTGGTTAGAAATTTACAGAAGATTCCAGCATTCATCAAATCAAATACAAATTCTCTCTCTTCACTACCAATTTTTAACTCATCTGGCATGCTTCTTTGTGTATGCTTATGTTCTCCTCCTTCAACTTGGGCCTAGCTGAAGTCTTAACCTATTTCATAAAGTATTATTTAGCTACCCCAATTAATAATGCTTGGAATATCTCTGAATTTATAACTCTGGAAATCACCTCCACATAGTATAGCACTTCATTTGTTTTCTGATTTATGTTTAATTTTATCTCCCCAGCTAGACTGTATATTCCTTAATATCAGACTATTTTTAGACATATGTCTACATTGTCTTAGATTAGGTTCCTCTAAAAGCAGACCCTCAGACAAGGATTCAAGTACAGTTAAGTTTATTTGGGAGTAGATTCCAGAAAACAAGTAATGGAGTGAGTAATGTAAAATGAGAAGGAGAAAAAAGTCATTAAAGAATACATTAACATATTGGTTCCTACTATAGTCAACCAGAGCTTAATACCATAAGAATTACTGAGGAACAATGTGAAACACACCTTGGAATTAATTTACTTAAAGATGGGAACACTTTATGTACCAACTACTGTCCCATATTGATTAAGATTTGTCCCCAGGGTTATAAACTCCCTACACTTAGGGACTGCATTTGTACATGGTTAAGCACCTGCTGCTTTGGAGAAAACAGTAGAGGGACACAGCATTGTACGTGTAATGTGAGAGACTGATGCATGGGAGTATCTGCCACAGCTCTGCTAAAATCGGGTGGGCCTAGTATTCAGTGCAGGGCATCTCAAGCATCCAAGCTACGATGTAAAGAGATAGTGGCTCTACCGTCAAACAATGCTATATTCAAATCTTGGATCTACCAAGGTTTACCAATTATATGACCTTGAGCAAGTTACTTAACCTCTCTGAGCCTTAGTTTCTTTTTCAACACTACGGGAATTATAATACATACCCCAAAGGGTTCTTCTAAGGCAGGTGCCTGACCCATGTCAGATGTTCCATAAGTGTTGGTTGGTTTCTAATAGACAGAAAAACTTATTGAAATTGATTACATTTCTGGAATTGTCTATCAAAAAAATACTCATTCTGTTTAATAAATACTATATCCAAATAATTTTTAAATTATTATTTAAGCAACATAGGGACTAAGCTATTACTGTTATTTCTTTCTTTCTTAGGTTACCCAGGAAATTTCAGATGAAACAAGAGTTTTCCGCTTATTAGGATCAGACAGGTAATAGTTTGGAAACTATTTTGCTAAACTATTTTGAATTACCAAACAAATTAAAAAATTGTCTCTTAAATATAGTCAGCCACAGTATTTAAAAATAAGAACTCTTAGAGGGCTCAGCAATTTTGAAGAAATTTCCCAGCAACTTTCTTGAGAGAAAATAGTCAATTAAGCAATCTTTTGTCAGTTTGATGATAGTGATTCTAAAGACAGTTATAGTCAACCAGGACAAAATGTGATAATATAGGTGTTTATGTTCCTAGTACCATTACAGATATTTTAGGTCCCCTTGTTTTCATCATTTCTTTCTGGTTTTTTACCTTCTATTAACTATTGCTATATAAAATCCAAAGGAATTTGGATATGCACCTCTTGAAATACTTTTTTTTTTTTAAGTTAATAGATCACACAAAATTAACATGTCTTTATATCAGAAAATGTTCAACTCAGTTTCTGAGATCAATCTAAATTAAACAGGATTATGTGGTCTCTTTGTGATCAAAATGAAAGACAAGTTCAAAAATTGTGCCATCTTCTGAAAAAAACTTAGTAGTTTTTGTTTCCCCAAGGCTATATTGTCTACTTCTATAATACCCATTCCTTCTTTTTCCACCAAAAGTTGTTACTGCAGTAAAATTGACTGTAGTGGTGTGCATAGTCCTGAAGCAAGAATTGAGAACCTCTGGTCAGTCTAGTCACAAAATCATAGATTAAATATTACACAATTAAAGGCAGGGGGAAAGAGGTGGAGTTACGGCTCCATAAAATTTTTAGAAAGATTTTTGTGAGAAGAAAAACGGTTTTTTGGGAAATGATGTCTACCTTCATAGAAAAGAGAAAATCCACAAAGCATGACAACTTAGTAACTAGTCCAGAAAAAAAAAGGAAGGGAAAAAAAAAAAAAGAATTTGAGTACCCGATAAAGGATTCTAGAACCAGAATGGGAGGCTCTTTGCTTCTGCAGTAGGTAGAATTATGGATCGTTCAGTGATCCTGTTGATGCCAGCACTTTCATGATACATAGTAGGAGAGAATTCTGTTTGATAGAGAGTGAATCTGTAAGTATTTGAAGCCATATCTCTTACTTACTTGTTGCTTTCTGCCCCCTGCTCTCACAGTTTTCTCCCTCACTCTTCCCCATTTTATATTGTCTCTCCATTCTCTACCACTCTATGCCCTAAAAACTACATTTCTCAGACCATTGTCTTGTTCTGATTATCTTAACCAAAATTTTTGTTTTATCTTAATTTTTAAAGTGGCTTAAAGTTTGTTTTTTATTGTTTAAATATAGATGTTGGGGGGGACACTAAATATGTCAAAATATTAAGTTATTCCCATTTTTCTGTAATACATAATATGAAATATGTTACTTTATTGTTTTCAGTACACACAGCCTTTTTAAAATAATTTAATGCTTTTTTTAATGCTTCTTTTTTTCATATACCTTAAAGAATAATTTAGATTGGTCTCTTCGCCACTTCCCTCCAATTTGAGTAAATTCCTAAAGCATGAGTACACCTTTTGTTGGCATATATGTATGAGCAAATAGTTTTGGAATGAGATTATTAGACTGTCCTGAATTGTTTTCATATTTTATGTTCCTAAATTCATTAATTCTTGATCAGTTGTGTTTTTAAGCTATAAAATGTAAAGCTGAATTTGTTTATCCATGATCTTTTAATCTTATAAGAATACGAACACTGATATATTTGAAGCATGCAATATGTTTTTAAACAAACCTTTTGTTTTGGTTTAATTGCAGGGTTGTCGTTTTGGAAAGTAGACCAACAGAAAATCCTACTGCACACAGCAATCTCTACATCTTGGCTGGACATGAAAATAGTTACTAAAACAACAAAAATCCATATGAAAGCAAAAATATTTCAAGGAAATTGATTACAAAATGCATTATGATTAGCTTTAACTGTTATGGGTTATATCTCAATGATTTGTACTTTAGGATAAAATACAATATTTTCTGTAGCTGGAAACAGCTATTCTATTTCTTGCCACTGTGTGGTGGTTATATCAAGTTTGCTTAATAAAAGCTACAAGACAAATAGTCCTCTATTTAGTTTCAAGTAACAGTCTTTTTAAAAAGAATATTTGTAACAAGGGTGCCATGATGTTTTTAGGTAACAACTCCTGTAGTTATCTTCAGAGATAAATTTGGTGACAGTTTTCTCATTTTTTACCATGTCTCAGTCCTTCTTAATGAACAAATTTAATTAAGAAATTATCAAATAAGCCTCTCATTTTTACATCAGCCATTCTGTATGTTTCTGTAAAATAGAATATTTAATCCTTATTTATTAATCTCTTGCTGGAGTGGTGTATTGTATCTAACTTTTAGAAAAGGAGGGTTGCAGTGCAGCTTAAATTTTTTATAATGTATAAACAGTTTGTTTACCTTTTAGGAGTAGTTTTTTGAGGAGTGTAATTGGAGGTTCAGTACATACATGCAATTTTATTTAACAAGTATTTTGTAATACAGTTTCATGCAGAATTGCCTTACGAGGGAGTTTGTGTTTTCAACTACGAATAATTGTAAGGTGTCATGCAAAAAATACTGATGATGGTTGAAATATTGTCAGAAGGGTTGTATATGTCTATATATGTAGTCTTGACAAGCAGTACAATATACCTGTGATTTTTTTTTACATTAGGGATAATGCATAAGAAATTAATCTTCATATATATTATCACCCCTAGTGCAAGGGGAAAAGTATTTAACTGCCCATGATATGTATTCTACTTATACTTTTCCACTGGGGATAATTGTAAAGCAACTACACATGTAATCTTAAGATTTTCACATATGTAGTTATTCATTTTGAGTAGCTTTAAGAAAAAAATCTTTAAATGAAATTGAATTCCTGATGGGATAGTCTAAAAATTATAAAAACCAGTATTCTAAAAGTAAGAAAGAATGGGGCCATGTTTTAGTTTGTTTTTCTTTTGCTATTGTTAGTGTTCAAAATTAAAACATCTCATTGATACATGTTGTTTTAATGCATTTATTCAGCAGAATTAGCATTAAGTTGATGAACAAAGAGTTAACAATAGTAAACTACATATTTATTCTGACCATTTCTTGAGAGGAAAACAGTATAACTAACTCATTCAATCTTTAGCAATTCCGTAAAATAGAAATCATCAACTCTACTTTTCACAAGGGGAAATAAGAGTTTTGCAAGGTTAATAGACTTACCCAGTGTACACAGCAAATTAGTGGTTGAGCCAGACCTTGAGTCTACTGACTCTGTTCTTTTCACTATGTAATATACAATGAAATGTACAAATGCAATATAAAGTATTTGTAAAAAATGAATATATGATACAATTTCAGTAAGTGTTTGGTTGTTTACTTTGGGCATGTTAAATGGAACCTCTGGACTGAAGGACACTAGATGATATAAATGGCTGGTGGGTGGACCATACTCAAAACAGAGAACATTTCCATACTGGTTAGGAAAGCCTGTAACCACCTCCTTTTATTGAATCCTGACAGCAGGTCTTCATCCTGACAATATTGGGACAGTTTTCTGAAATCTGAACCATTGCTGGTGGAAAGACCTAATAACCTTCTGACAGAGGTGTTGGGCTTAAGTGCCTTGCTAGATGTTTTTAGTCTGCTAAGCTATCAAAATGCAATATACCAGATATGGGTTGTCTTTTACAGTGGGGATTTATTAGCTTACAAGCTTACAGTTCTGAGGCTGAGGAAAATGTCCAAATCAAGGCATCAGCAGGCAATGCCTTTTCCCCAAAGATCAGCTGTCAGTGATCCTGAACTCCTCTGTCACATGGCAAGGCACATGGCAGTGTCTGCTGGTCTCTCCCTTCTCTTCTGGGTTTCCTTGCTTCAGTGTCTTGCTTCCGAGGCTTTCTCTCCATGTGAATTTCATTTTTTTATAAAAGGACTCCAGCAAGAGGATTAAGATCCACCCTGAGTTACACCTCAACTGAAGAAACCTAATCTAAAGGTGATAGTTACTAAAGGTTTACACACCCACAGGAATGAATTAACTTTTTTTTAAGATTTATTTTCTTTTCCCCTTTTCCTTCCCCTCCCCCCACCTTACTGTTTTTGCTGTCTGTGTCCATTTGCTGTCTCATCTTCTGTATCTATTTCTCTTATTTTGTCTTCTCATCTTTCTCCTCTAGGATTCACCGGGATTCAATATTGGGGACCTCTGATGTGGAGAGAGGTTCCCTTTCAGCTGTGCCACCTCAGTTCCTGGTTTCTGCTGTGCTTCACCTTGACTCTCCCCTTAGTCTATCTTTTGTTACATCATCATCTTGCTGCATGACTCACTTGCGCAAGTACTCGCTGTGTGGGCACTTGATTCGCCACATGGGCACCTGGCTCACCATGCGGGCAATGGCTCACTGCGCAGGCATGCTTTCGCCGCTTCTTTTCCACCAAAAGTCCCCAGGGATCAAACCCAGGTCCTCCCATATGGTAGGCAGAAGCCCTATCACTTGAGCCACATCAGCTTCCCTGGATTAACTTTAAGAACATAATTTTCTGGGTTCTATCCAGCTTCAAACCTTCAAACTATATGTTCTGCAGTGAAAGTCATAGTCAGCATACCTACCACCCCTTAATTCCAAGTTTACAGTCAGTCTTCTAGTCGTCCTATGCTATTAAAAATGAGCAAACGAGTTATAAGACATCTGAGGAAAGATTCCAACATGAAAAAGAAAACAGGAAAACCACTTAGAAGAAACAGACTGTGTAGGGTGAAGGTAATAAGAGGAAAAAAAAACTTAAAAGATGTTGCAACCATGAATCAAGAATAGGGGACATGGGAAGCAGACTTGGCCCAACAGATAGGGTATCCACCTACCACATGGGAGGTCCGCGGTTCAAACCCTGGGCCTCCTTGACCCGTGTGCAGCTGGCCCGTGCACAATGCTGATGCGTGCAAAGAGTGCTGTGCCACGCAGGGGTGTCCCCCACATAGGGGAGACCCACGCCCAAGGAGTACACCCCATAAGGAGAGCCACCCAGTGTGAAAGAAAGTGCAGCCTGCCCAAGAATGGTGCCGCACATACAGAGAGCTGACGCAACAAAAACAGATTCTTGGTGCCACTGGTAAGGATAGAAGTGGTCACAGAAGAACACACAGCAAATGGACAGAGAGAGCAGACAACTTGGGGGGGAGTGGGGAGAGAGAAATACATAAATCTTTAATTAAAAAAAAGAACAGGGGACAAAGAGCAGATCTCCTATGTTTCCATAAAAATTGGGCAGATCAAATTGCAAGGAATAACAATCAAAAAAACTTGAGGGAAACCGACTTTGGCCCAGTGGTTAGGGCGTCGGTCTACCACATGGGAGGTCCGCGGTTCAAGCCCCGGGCCTCCTTGACCCGTGTGGAGCTGGCCCATGCGCAGTGCTGATGCGCGCAAGGAGTGCCGTGCTACACAGGGGTGTCCCCCGCGTAGAGGAGCCCCACGCGCAAGGAGTGCACCCATAAGGAGAGCCGCCCAGCGCGAAGGAGGGAGCAGCCTGCCGAGGAATGGCGCCGCCCACACTTCCCCTGCCGCTGACGACAACAGAAGCGGACAAAGAAACAAGACGCAGCAAAAAGACACAGAAAACAGACAACCGGGGGAGGGGAGGGGAATTAAATAAATGAAAATAAATCTTTAAAAAAAAAAAAAAAAAAAAAAAACTTGAGTCTTCAATAGAGGCAATGCCTTCAAAATTCTAAAATAAAGTTCCACCAAATTCTGTATCCAACTAAACTATCAATGATCAGGATAAAATGAAAACCCTTTTAGTCATACAAGGTCTCCGTTTACTTCCCATATACCCTTTCTCAAGAAGCTACAAGAGGATACGCTTCATAAAAAGGGCATAAACCTAGCAAATAAATACATAGGATGCAGATAATGTGATTCAGCACACAGGAGAGATGAAGGAAATTGTCAGGTGATGGTGGTGAGATATTCAAGGATGACCACTGTACACAAGGCATAGAGAACATAATTGAAGCAAATCAGAAGCTCCTGGAGTGATTTTTTTCAGAATGATTAACAAAATGCAGCTCAGTGTCTTAAGAGTTAGGCAACTAACAAAAAAGAGTTTCTTTCTAAAACAGAGACAAGAATAAGGGTACAGCTTATTTGAGACACCCCAGAAAACAGGAGTGAGGAGTTTGTGAAATTGAGACTGAGAAAAGTCAATCTAAGAGTTCTTTATCAAGGTTATTGCTGTGTAGACAGTGGGAGCTTGATGCCACAAATCCTCTTAAGGAGCTATGTAATACCTCCCACAGTTGTCTCCTGAAAGACAGCTGCCTGGAACATTTCCCCACAGAACTTCAAACCCCCACTGGTTGAGAGTTACACATAGGCCAAAGAGCCTTCTCAGAGTCAGAGAAGACTGAGGCAGAAATGTGATAGTCTGAGATGAGTCTGAGCTCACAAACTGCTCCCTCTGCAGATGGAATCAGTTGGGCAGAGGGTTCAATTGCTGATGATACTGATTCTTTTTTTTTTTTTTTTTTTTAATATTTATTTATTATTATTTTTTTTTTTAATTACATTAAAAAAGATACTGATTCTTAAGCATATACTTATCTAAGATTGTAATCTAACCAAATAAAAACTGCTTAACTCCAACTTAGGAAGCATCCTGGAAAAAAAACGGTAAACTGACCAGTGGTTGGTAGTCATAATCATGTTAATATAAAAAATCAAAATTGCAACATAATTATATTGGAAGAGAACATGGTATCGTGGAAGAGAAGTAGAAAAGTGACCTAAATCCTCCATCTTTCATGAAAGTGGGAGACCTACAAATACCTACAAGTGAAAAGAAGTAGCTTATTTTGTGGCATGGATTTAAAGAATTGGAAAAGTTTTTGAGGAGGGAGAAAGAGGGAATTAAGACTTTGATTATGTGTATGCATATGTTTGATTTTTTTTTAAGAAAAATTTAATGTTATGTAAATACATGAACTATATGACAAACAGTTATGAGCAAATACACAACAGGTCTAGCTCCTTATAGTACCTTACATACAGTAGGCATGGAATAAACATTCACTCATTATAGTTAATGTGTGCATAACATGCAAGGACACAAATGTAACTGGAAAAACCAATGCCGGGTTAAGTAAATCCAGAAGATCTTGTAGTGGAAGCAAAGGGTTTTCATCAAACTACATTTTTTTGGCTAAGCTTCTTCCTGTCCTGCCTTCTCTTCCACTACTACTCCAAACAGACTCTTGGTCACTGGCACATAGAACCATAAGCATTCCAGTTTCTTTGCTTGACTCATACTGCCTCTCCCACTCTCCCATCTGAAATTCTACCTTTTCTCCAAAAATTTAAATCATTTACTTCACTCAAGGCACTAGGTTCCACCTACAGCACCTCTGACTGCTTAAGGCAAACTATTTTTGGTATTTCAGAATATGTATGGTACAGAGAGATTATACATTTCAGTGTAACACTCTGTTGCCACTTACCAGCTGAACCACTTAGCACTTAACATTTAACTTAGACAACTTTCTCAACCTGTCTAAGCCCCCATCTGTTGGTTGGAAATAATGACCACTTCATATGGTTGTTAGGATTGTGAGATAATGTGCATAAAATCCCTTGCTTATGTTAATCACTGACATTTTTTTAAAGTTGGCTCCTTTATTTTTCACAATGAAGCTCAGTAGGAGCATACAGTGTGCATTTTCATTCTTTGGTTGTTTGTTTCAGGATGTCACATTGGTAGACAATAAATTCTATTTTTTTTCAAGGGCCTTATATGATTTTTCATTATAAAAATAACCAGTATTTTGTATTTATTAAAATAAGAAAGAATGAAAAAAGTAGTTGTCTGTGATTTCACAACCAAAAGTTAACTAGTATTAACATTTTTGTTGTTTGTTACTCCTGTGATTTTTCTTATGTTATTTTTATATAGTTTTATCATGCCTTATATAAAATTTCTTAACATTTTCCTTGGAAGAGATCTAAACAAGAAATGAAGGTTCAGTAACTTACAACCATATTTACTGGGCTCCCTACTATATGATATTTGCAAACTTGCAATACTTAGACTGCAACTTGAGCTTTGAAATAGTTTTGCAGTCTACAAAAGGACCCTAAATGTCCTGGCCAGGAGGTTTTCTACAGCCAGCAATTTGAATAAGAGCACTTATCCAATGTCAAGTGAGTTCCAAAGGTTCAAGAAACTTCCTCAATGACCATAACAAGGGATCGTTCCTGGTTTTACTGAGAATTGCAGATTGTTCCAAATAGGTCTTAATTAGGAGAAAAGCAAGAAACAATAACTGAGAATCTGCTATGTTCATAACATTGGGAATGAGTAAAATATTCTCATTCTAAGCACTTGTTATTCATCAGATTAGATGTCCTAGTCAATAAGAAATCTAAGGGGGAAAAAAGGATTTGATAAGGAACAAAACTGTCATTATTTGCAGATAAACCAGTAAAAATTATAGAAAAGCAATTAGATATCCTGTGGATGTAAAATATCAACTGTCTATAAACCGGCCTGAAATAAATAGAAAAAGAATACCATTTGTAAAATAGAAAACTATCAAATGCCTAAGAATAAATATAAAAAACAAGAGATTTCTATACTTTTAAAACTACAAAACATCACTAAAAGAAGTTGAAGATCCAAATAGATTGTGATGATGTCATGCGTATTAGCCAGAGAGGTGCTGTTGCAGAATACCAGAAATCTATTGGCTTTTATAAATGGGTGTTTATTTGGGGTAGAAGCTTACAGTTACCAGGCCATAAAGGGTGAGTTACTTCCCTCACCAAAGTCTGTTGCCATGTGTTGGAACAAGATGGCTGTGAACATTTGCAAGAGTTCAGGCTTCCTGGGTTATTCCTTTCCCTGCGCTTGTTTCTCTCCAGGCTCAGCTGCTCTGCTCTCTCCACAAAGCAGCTGTAAACTATCAAGCAAACGGCTCTTCTCTTTTCCTGGGGTCCTCTGCCGTATCTAACGGAGACTTCTCTTTTTCCTCACGTATCTGCTTCTCTGTGTGCTTGCTTCACAAGCTCAAGGATCAAAACTTGAAACTCCCTTCTTTGTGGTGCAGTTTCTCTGTTAGTCCCTGCCCACCAAATGTATATATATTTCCACCTAACAATGTTCAACTCTTCTGCGTACAACCAGAATTCCCTACAGAATAGGGTGCAAGTTCTTGGGTAATATTAACTCTTAAATTTGACATTCTCAAATATTATAACATGAAACTGATATAACGTCATATGATAAGGGAATAGGTTGGGGAGGAAGGCATTCATTTTCTCTACATATACAATCAATCATAACAATTAGCAAGACTAACTCCTAGTGTTGTATGGAAGACAGAATTTGAAAATGGCAAGCCTTGGCATTTAGCTTAAGAACTTTCCAAAGTAAACCTGGAGAATGTGACTTGGCTTCTGCTTGCAGCTTATAGCAGAATGCTAGACAAGAGTGATACTGAGGCCTCAACTATCAGGAACAAAGAAACTGATTCTGGAAATTCCAAGCCTCTGGAAACCAAGCTCCCAGAAGAAAGTGCCCCATTGGAGGACTTAACTAAACTTGGAACTTGTAAATCAGGATTGAAGATGCAGTTATGTCAAAAAGACTTGAGGGAAGCAGCTGTGGCTCAATCCATTGGGCCACAGGACATCTACCATATGGGAGGCCCTGGCTTCACGTCCCAGGGCCTCCTTGTGAAGGCAAGCTGGCCCATGCCCAAGGAGAGCTGATGGCCCATACTCGCAGAGAGCTGGCACAGCAAGATGATGCAACAAAGGGAGAAAAGCAGAAGAATGTGCAGTGAATGGACAAAGGGGAGACAGTAAGCAAACCACAAGGGGGGGGGGGTGGGATATAAATAAATAATAAATCTTAAAAAAAAAAAAAGACTTGTGGCAAGTCTTACTGTCTGATGTCTTGGACCCCTGCTTCCTGCATGCTAAAGCAACAGACTTTTTGAGAGAGCTGTATGAACAAAAACTACTGTCAGCATGGAATAAAAGGGACATGGAAAGGAGAGATGAACTTCCCCTGACCAAGGTTGACTTGGCTACAGCCACTGCTGGGTGCCCAATCTGCCAGCAACAGAGACCCACACTCGGCCCCCAATATGGCACCATTCCTTGAGGTGACCAGCCTGCTACCTGGTCATATAATAAGGGAAAAGGTTGTTGAAGAAAACAAATTTGTTTTTTGTACATAAACAATCATATTCATAACAAAAAAAGGAAGAAAGATTCATGACGATTACAGTCCTAGTTTCTGTAAATGGTTGAAGTTCATATTTATCACTACCTTCTTCCACTACCCATTCCATGTTGCTGAACCCATGCATAACCTCCATCCCTACCTCCATAGCCACTTTGTTCATGAGCCCATTGGGCAATGACAGGAGTGGCCGGGGAAAGAGGCTGAGCATTACCCACAGAGTGGGTTATCTTATCAACTTGATTAAAATCTTTCTCTGCTGAAGTCACTCTCTGGTGAGCATTCATGTGGGACACAAATATTTTCATGTTTTTGGTTCACTCAGGACTATCCACATACCTCATCCCGCAGACCTTTTTGTCAACATGTTCCTTCCAAGTCCCTGACCATCCAGCCAAACCATTGGCGACAGCCCATGTATCAGTGTACAAATGCACCTCTGACCATTTCCTCTTCCAAGGAAAGTGAACAACCAAGAGCAATGCTTGAAGTTCTGCCTACTGGGAGAATTTGCCGTCACCACTAACCTTCAGGGGTGTCCACTTCCGGGTGATACCAGCATATCGTGCAGAACCATCTGTAAACCAGGCCCAAATTTTTTCTTCCTCAGTCAACTAATTGTAAGGAACTCCCCAAGAGGCCAAAGCTGTGGGCTGGGAAAGAGACGGTAGCATGACAGGGGTGGTGACCATGGGCATTTGGGCTACTTACTTATGTAACTTACTTGTACCTTCAGGAACTGCTGAGGCCCTATCTCATATATACCACTTCCACTTTATTATGGTGTGCTACTGTGTACGCCCAACTTTATAGTTTGGTGGGTTAGATAATACCCTGTTCATGATGGTAACTTGATGGCCCCATGATTAAGCATTCAGTCCCTACTGAGGCCCAGTAGCAGGCCAAAAGCTGTTTCTCAAAAGAATAGTTATCTGCAAGGATGACAGGGCTTTGCTCCAAAATCCTAAGGCTCTGCATTGTGATTCTTCTATAAGGGCCTACCAAAGGCTCCAGATAGCATCTCTATTTGCCACTGAAACTTCAAGCACCATTGAATCTGCTAGCTTATATACCCAAGTGATAGTGCAGCTGCTCAGCAGTCTGGACCTGTTGCAGAGTCTCCTCTTATTATGATCCCCAATGAAAACTAGCAGCTTTTCTGATCTCTTGGTAAATGGGCTTATTACTGGATTTCATTTAGGTTCTTTGACTATGCTGGAGAAATTAATTTCAAGAACACATCAGGTGAATTAGGCCAGTAATTTATTCAGGTAGGGAGGGAAGAGAAATGGGAGAAAATAAAGACCAGGGGTCCCAGGTAGAGAGGAAGGGGTGAAAAAGGATAAAGAGGGCTTATTTACAAGCTACAATTCCCCATTATAGATATAAATGCCCAGGTTTACTTGCATGGCCTTGTAGCAGAGGAAAAATGGCGAGAGCGGTGCACAGAGGGCAGGAACAGGTCCAGAGGCAAGAGAGCAGGATGAGCAAACTCAGGCCCAGTGCCACTTTTTAAACTGCTAATAATTCCACCCCTTTGCTAATGGCAGAAGAGGAGTTCTAGCTTTTCGCCACTTTGATTGCTTATTTCCCCCATCAATCTCCCAGGAGGGCCCAATGATAAAGTCCTTGGGGAAATATCTGGGGCTACACCTGGTTCTGGAGGAAGTCTTCTTCTGAGTGGCAGAATCTTGGCAGAGGGTCTTCCAGCAGCCATCTTGGGGTTGCTGATGTCCAAGTGGATGTCTTGCCAGGTTCCAGATCTATCTATTTTTTTTTTATTTTAAAGATTTATTTATTTATTTAATTCCCCCCCTCCCCTGGTTGTCTGTTCTTGGTGTCTATTTGCTGCGTCTTGTTTCTTTGTCGGCTTCTGTTGTCGTCAGCGGCACGGGAAGTGTGGGCGGCGCCATTCCTGGGCAGGCTGCTTTTTCTTTTCACGCTGGGCGGCTTTCCTCACGGGCACACTCCTTGCGCGTGGGGCTCCCCTACGCAGGGGACACCCCTGTGTAGCAGGGCACTCCTTGCACGCATCAGCGCTGCGCATGACCAGCTCCACACGGGTCAAGGAGGCCCGGGGTTTGAACCGCGGACCTCCCATATGGTAGACAGACGCCCTAACCACTGGGCCAAAGTCCGTTTCCCCAGATCTATCTATTGATTCCCTATCTTACTAGCCTGCTTCAGGCTGGAGAAACACACCCAATTGAGGAATGTGTTTTCTCCAAAATCTAAAGAGACCAATGAAGCATTGTGCCTCTTTTTTGGCCATAGGAGGGGCCAGATGCAACAGCTTATCCTTCACTGTAGAAGGGATATCTTGACATGCCCCACACCACTGGATACTGAGGTGGAAGTCCCCCGTATTTTTGTTGGATTTATCTCCCATCCTCTCTCATGCAAATGCCTTACCAGTAAGTCTAGAGTCTTTGCTATTTCTTGCTCCCTAGGTCCTATCAACATGATATCATCAATATAATGGACCAGTGTGATGTCTTGTGGGAGGGAGGAAGAGACAATCAAGGTCCCTGTGGACAATGTTATGGCATAGGGCTGGAGAGTTGACATACCCCTGAGGCAGGACAGTGAAGGTATACTGCTGGCCTTGCCAGCTGAAAACAAACTTTCTGGTGGTCCTTACTAGGGGCAATTGAGAAAAAAGCATTTGCCAGATAAATAGCTGCATACCAGGTACCAGGGGATATGCTGATTTGTTCAAGCAATGATACCACTGGGACAGCAGCTGCATTTAGAGTCACCACCTGGATAAGTTTACAATAATCTACTGTCATCCTCCAAGATCCATCTGTTTTTTGCACAGACCAAATAGGAGAGTTGGATGGTGATGTGGCGGGAATCACCACGCCTGCATCCTTCAGATCCTTGACGGTGGCACTAATCTCTGCAGTCCCTCCAGGAATCCAGTATTGCTTTTGATTTATTATTTTGCTAGGTAGGGGCACTTTTAGTGACTTCCACTTGGCCTTTCCAACCGTAATAGCCCTCACTCCACAAGTCAGGGATCCAATGTGGAGATTCTGTCAGTTACTGATTATGTCTATTCCAGTTATGCATTCTGGAACTGGGGAAATGACCACAGAATGGGCCTGGGGACCCACTGGACCCACTGTAAGATGGACCTGAGCTAAAACTCAATCACCTGGCCTCCATAAGCCCTCACTCTGACCGGTGGACCACAGTGACATTTTGGGTCTCCTGGAATTAATGTCACTTTTGAGCCAGGGTCTAATAATCCCTGAAATGTCTGATCTTTTCCTTTTCCCCAATGCAGTTACTGTATTAGTCAGCCAAAGGGGTGCTGATGCAAAATACCAGAAATCTGTTGGCTTTTATAAAGGATAATTATTTGGGGATAGGAGCTTACAGTTACCAGGCCATAAAGCATAAGCTACTTCCCTCACCAAAGTCTATTTTCCTGTGTTGGGGCAAGATGGCTGCTGACATCTGAGAGGTTTCAGACTTCCTTGGTTCCACTGGGCTCAGCTCCTCTGTTTTCTCCACAAGGTCAGCTGTAGACTATCAGGCAAACAGCTCTGTCTCTCCTTGGGGCTCCAGCTTCAGCATCAAACTCCAAAATCAAAACTCCAACATTAAAAGCCCTCCAAATATCTCCTTTGCCATGCCTTTTATCTGTGAGTCTCTACCCGCCAAGGGGTGGGGATTCAACGCCCTAAAGAAGTGGCCCAATTAAAGCCCCAATCATAACTCAATTATGCCCAGGTACAAACCAGATTACAAACATAATCCAGTATCTATTTTTGGAATTCTTAACCATATCAAACTGCTGCAGTTACTCTGGTAAAATGCCATAGGTCTCCTTGGGGAAATGTGGAAGGAAGACTAACAGTATAAATTTTTGGCAGTTTAACAGGATCCTTTCCCGAGGAGACCTGGCCTTCTCCTCATTCAAGGAACTCAGGGTCTGTAAACTGTCTGAAGTCTGGGAATCGATTAAGGGGCCATGATTCTTTGCATCTGTGTTTTGAATTAGGGACTGCAGAGATTAGTACCACCATCAAGGATCTGAAGTTAGGGTTTGAGTTAGGGTTTAGGTCAAGTAGCTCACTTGACCTAGAACTCTTCTGTTTATACAGATCCAGAAGAAATTTAGTAGACCGCCCATCTATTTCACTTCTAGTTTCCCCATGATGTATTAGCCAATGCCATAACTATGTGATTCAGACTATTTTGAGTGCTGCTTTGAATCTGCCTTTCATTGCAGTAGCCACCGCCACCTTATCTTTGGTGATTAACTGCTGATACTTGACTTTTACCCGACCGAGATCTGATCATCCCCATAATGTTTAAGGATTCTAATTCCATCACAGCCCTCCCTACAGTAATATCTGGATTACATAAAAGAGCAACCTCAGAGCTCTTCAGGGAAGATGGAGTTAGTCTTACAAATTTTTTTTCATAGTCCTGGCTAAAGGTGTGTCCTCTGGACATTCGTGGGGTGGGTGGGCAGGTCTCAAATTGTAAATCCATTGTAGCATTCCAATCTCTCTAAGCCTTTGAATTCCCTTTTCTACTGAATACCAGGGCAAATTGGGCATCTCAACCTTAGACATGCTAGGCCATCTTTTGGTCTACGTTTCCAGTCAGCCACCCAAACAAACTGTTAGAGCCCTTTCTAACCTGTCAAGCTACAGCATTAAATCCAGAATTTCTGCTTAGTGGGCCCATATCAATAAATTCTACTGGATCCAACTTTATATTCCTTCCACCATTATCCCATATCCTAGTATCCATTCCCACACATATTCTCTTGATTTCTGTCTGTATAAGTTGGAAAACTCATGCAGCTCTTTCAGAGTATAATATACTTTCTCATGGGTCACACTTTGTATTTCACCTTTGGGGGCTTGTTGTGATTTTAATCTAGTGATAGGTCTCATAGACAAGAGGGGTGGTAGGGGTGGGTAAGGAGAAGGATTAGAAATGTCTTACAAACTACTGACCTCAGGGCATTCCTTTGCATTTTCTTTAGTGAGACAGGAATAATCTCTTCAGGCAGGGGTTGGAAGGCAGATTCCTCAGGGCAAACTGGAGGCTGGACAGTGTATGCTGGAGTTTGGCTGGTACCTGCCTCAGGGCTGGGAGGAGGTCCAGACTTCCTGGGGCAGGCCAGAGGCTGGGCAGTGCAGACTTCAGTTTGACTGGTACTTACCTTAGAGCTAGGAGGAGGTCTGGACTCCCTGGGGGCAGGCTGGAGGCTGGGTGATACGAGGTTTACAAGGTTTACAAGGTGTGGTCTCTACAGAGCAGGCCATCCCAGCTTTATCTGGTAAAGTCTCAGCAGAATTTAGAGTACCAATATCTTCACCAATATTATCGTCATCTCATATGTCTCCATCCCAATCCTCTGGGTTCCACTCCTTTCCAATCAATGCCTTCTCTTTAACTGCAGAAACCCTGCTGGGTTGAGACGTTAGTTTCCTTTGTAACTCTGCTACTTGTACAATGAGAATCTGAGTTTGGTTCTCAATTATCTCAAGCCTGTGGCTACAGGAGACAAGATTTTCTTTCAGTGCATACCTAGAAACTTTTACATCATTCATGTGGCTTTTAAGTTGCAAATTTGAAAACTTTAGCTCATCTCTTTCTTTTGTAACTGTATCCAGAGTATCTAGGAGGAGCCAGCCAACATTATTTTTGACTCCACAAAACTCTGCTAAAGTGTTGAAAACACTCTCACCCAGATCCTTGCTTCTTATAAGTGTGGAAATAGGGGAATCCAGTGATGATATTGTGCATATCTTTTTTGCCAGCTCTACCATGGACTGTTAGCAGCCTCTTCATTATTGGAAAGGGAGTTGTCAGTACGCTTGAGTCCAATTAGAGTAGAGAGCTAATTGCAAAACTCTCAGAACCACCCCAAATATCCCATGTTTAAGACTGTGTTCCTCAAGAACCACTCCTGGTACATATTAGTCAGGGTTCTCTAGGGAAACAGAGTCAGCAGGAGATAACCGTCAATAGTATGGGATTTTATAAGAATCTCTCACGTGACTGTGGGGATGCACAAGTCCAGGTTCAGCAGGCAGGCTGCAAACCAGTGGCTCTGATGAAAGTCAATAAAGGCCCTTGATGAGTTTCTGGAGACGAGCTGGGAAATTCTCTCTGAATGCTGAAATCACTTCCCCTTTTAAGGCATTCAACTAATTGGATAAAGTGTCACTCATTGTTGACAGCAATCTCCCTGATTGATGTAGATGTAATCAGCTATCTATGCAGTAAACTCAGGGGTAATATGAATAAGATGGACAAAAATAAGCATTGGTGAGATCATGAAGAAACTAGGGTTCTCATACTTTCCTAGTGGAAATATTAAAATGGTGCCACCATTTAGAAAATGATTGACAATATCTTAAAATGTTAACCATAGATTCATGACCCAGCAATTCCACTTTGAGGTATCTGCCCAGCAATTCCACTCCTAAGTATCTACCCAAGAGAAAAACATTTCCACACAAGGACTTGAACACAAATGTTTATAGCAGCATTATTTATAATAGCCAAAAGCTGGAAGCAACCCAAATATCAATCAGCCAGTAAATGGATAAACAAAATGTGGCATACCCATGCAATGGAATACTATTTGGCAATAAATAGGAACAAAACAGTGATATATGCTACAACTTGGGTGACCCTCAAAAACATTATGCTAAGTGAAAGAAGTCAGACAAAAGACCACATATTGTAATAATTCCATTTATATGACATGTCTAGAAAAGACAAATCTATAAAGACAGGTTATATTAGTGGTTGCACAGGGCAAGCTTTGATAATGAGTGACTACAAATGGTCAAGAAGTTTCTTTTTGAGATGAGGGAAATGTTCTAAAATTAGATTGTGATTACTGTTGCACAACTCTATAAATTTACTAAAAATCATTGAATTGTACACTTAAAATGATTGAATTTTATGTTATATAAAATATTCCTCGATAAAGCTATTGTGAAAGAGCAGGTCAGTAAACACTTGACAAGGTATTCAACTTCATTAGTTACCAAGAAAATTTAATACCTCTACAAAATAAAATCACAATGCAATACTATTACACACCCACCCCAATGGCTAAAATGACAAAGGACAATATGAAGTGTAGGTGAGGATATAGAACAACTGGAACTCTCATACATTGTTGGTAGAAGTATAAACTGGTACAATCACTTTGGAAACTAAAGTTGACTATACACAAATCCTGTGTCTCAGCAATTCCAAAAGACATGTACCAAAATAC
The DNA here is from genome assembly GCF_030445035.2 of Dasypus novemcinctus. NCBI lineage: Eukaryota > Metazoa > Chordata > Mammalia > Cingulata > Dasypodidae > Dasypus > Dasypus novemcinctus. The sequence goes on from NC_080675.1 coordinate 61,674,215, forward strand.
ATATTCACCAATAGATATATAGAGGCTATTAATAACAGTACATATATAAAGATATATACTAGATTGTTCATAGCATTATTCATGCTTACTAAAACTGGAAACATCTTTAATGTCCATCTACAGTAGAAAGGAAAATAAATTGTGATATATTCACAACTCAAAATACTGCAGAACAATAAAAAAGGATATTCTTCTACCCACAGTAATATGGAATTGTGACCTAAAAATACCCAGACATTTAGAGTACACTGTACAATTCCATTTATATGAAGTTCAAAAACAAATTATGGTGTTAGAAATCAGGACAGTGGTTACCTTTGAGGAAGAGTGAGGGAGTAATGATTGAGACAGGGCATGAAGGGATGCTTTTGGGGTGCTGGAAATGTTCCATTTCATATCACTTTGTATTAACTCAGCAAAGTGTACATTTATGATTTATGAATTTTTTGTATGTACTCCATATTTCAATTAAAAAACCACTTCTTTAAAATAAACTCTGCCAAGAAGTGTATTGACGGGGGCAGAGGCAACTATTATCTCATTGACTTTTCACATTAACCCTGTGTTGTGGGTAGTGAAGTTCCTACTTTATAAATGAGAAAACCAAAAAAGTTAATTTGCACAGATTGGGTTCTCCAGACACAGATATCAAGATGGAATGAGAAGTTCAAGTGCTTTATTGGAGGAAAGACCTGTGAGGAATAATAGGGAGAAGAAGTAGGAGTGGGCAGATTTGACACATGTGAAATGAGAAGGGGAAGAATTCAATAGAAAGAGACTCAGTTTGCAGTGCAGCTCTAAGAACACCTTGGCCAGGTCAGTGAAGAGCCCCACAGCAAAGAGTGCCCACCAAAAGAACCCCATGTAGAAAAGAATGACTCAGCTTTCCAACCCACTCAGTCACTGACCAGCAGCAGCCCAGGGAAAGCTTGCGCAAGGCTGAGATGAATTTGAAGTTTAATTTTTGCAACAGGTTCTGTCTTGAAGGGAGATCTGATTGATCCACATCCACAATTGGCACAATCACACATTAAGTTAGGTGGAAAGTTGGGTATCATTCCCAGCCCCAGTTGTTTATCTTACTCCACGCAATACTTTTATGACTGCTTAAACCAACATCTACCAAGTGTAACTCAACTATCTAAGAAAACCACTAACTAATCCATCTCTAGAGGAAACAGTGTTTGGAAACATAAAGATGTGAATTAAGGGCATTCAGAGCAGAGGAAATTGTATCAGAATTAAATATAATTGAGGGTTAATCTCATCTATCAGGGTTCTTTGGTTGTAAGAACAGAAATCAATTAAAGAAAAGATGAAGAACTGGGCTCAGAGAGGATCCAGGCAGAAAGCAGAGCCCTGTGTCCTTCCATTCAAGATTTGGGAAGTGAATGTGGCTCAAACAATTGGGCTCCCATCTACCATATAGGAGATGCAGGGTTCAATGCCCAGGGCCTCCTGGAAGGCAAGCTGGCCCATGTGGTGAGCTGGCCCACACGGAATGCTGGCCTGTGTGAAGCACTGGCTTGCACAGAGTACTGCCTCACGAAGGAGTGCTGGTCCACGCAGAGAGCTGGCGCAGCAAGATGAGGCAACAAAAAGAGACAGAGAGGAGAGATAATAAGAGATGAAAGCGACACGATGAAAGAGGTTGTTGATGTGAGAAGAATGGAGTGAGGGGGGTGGGGGATATATGGGAACCTCTTATATATTTTTTTTTTATTTGATTTTTTAACATTTATTTTTTTATTTCTCTTCCCCTCCCCGCTCCCTGCCCCAGTTGTCTGTTCTCTGTGTCTATTTGTTGCGTGTTCTTCTTTGTCTGCTTCTATTGTTGTCAGCGGCATGGGAATCTGTGTTATCTTTTTTGAAAAATAACATTTTTTGTGATCTATGTGTCTTCAAAAAATACAATTAAAAAATTGATGAGGGTGGGGGGTGGGGAGTGGGGTATATAGGAACCTCTTGTATTTTTTAATGTAATGTCTTGTGTGATCTATTAACTTTAAAAAATGATAATTAAAAAATGAAAATAAGTAAAATTTTTTAAAAAGAGAGACGCAGCAGATCAGAGAGCTGAAGTGGCACAAGAGAATGATAGCCTATCTCCCACTCCAGAAGGTCCCAGGATCAGTTCCCAGAACCACCTAATGAGAACACAAGCAGACAAAGAAGAATGGGCACAGAGAGTAGACAAGAGGGGGGTGGGGGTGGGGGAGATAAATAAATCTTTAACCAAAAAAAAAAAAAAAGATTCAGTTTCCTGGTGAAGATAATCTGCTTGGCCTACCTTTAGTTACATGGGGGCAGTACCTTGAAAAATAATCCCACCAAGACAGATGCTGAAAGAAGAAGGAATGGATGCTGGGCTGCTAAAAGCAAACAGATGTCCTTCTCTAGCTATAAACCACCATTTGGTGAAGCTTTTAAAAAAGCAAACAAAAACATCACATGTGAGAGAAATTGTTAATGTCATTATGATCTTCAACCACAAGTTATCTCCTCAGTAATTTTGGTAAGTGTAAAATTTAGCACTCTTCCAAACCTGTCCTTTAATTTTGGGTATATGATTGCATTCTGGTCATGTTTCTCAAATCTAAGTCCTCCTGGATTAGTTACTTCACTGTCATTATCTTTTGATGACTAAAGGACACAAGAGAATCCAATCAATGACCTAGATCTATAATTGTGCACCTACCAGGGCATCTCAGCCATTTAACTTGTAAGTTGTTTTATATAGAGTTCTGACCCTGTGTCAAGCTTTAGAATGTTTAGTTATTTCTTGGTTTGTGGTTTCTGAAAACCAATGTCCACGGAAATTCTTTAAAGCCCAGTATCAAAGTCTCCTTCCCCAGAATCCCACAACCTCTAGTGCATCCTTTTTTAAAGCCCTCATTACTTATACATAATAGGCTGTTATTTCTCTTCTCTCTTAAGGACAAGGAACAGTAACATCCCCGGTAGTTCCTAACAGTTCCTAACACACAGCAGGTTTTTAATAAACATATTAAACTACAATAGCATCATTATTGCTTGTCAGTAAATGGACTACCTCATTCATGGGTATAATTCTAAAACAATTTTTCTTGAACTCTTAGAGTTTATAAAACCATAGATAAATTGAAAATACCTGGGAGTTTTCTGAAAATAAGGAACATATTGTACGTAAATTATTTTAAAATTATGCATTATCTGTCAGTATTTCAAAGTTGAGGCAACAAAACAAAAACCACACTAGGTATTTTAATAGAAGGGAGCTGACACAGGAATTGTTACAGATATTAGAGGACTGATAGAACAAAAATGGGACACCAAGGTAACTCAAGAGAGGATAACTGCAGGAAGCAGTTACTATCCATTAGGGTGGGAAAACAAAAAAGCAGAGACACTGGAATTACTAGAACTTGGGATCCCAGAGAAGACCCACAGAATTGGTCCTCCGACCTCTGCCGGGGGCTGTTTCCAGATGCCACTGACTCCTCAGGAGCTGACAGGAAGGGCCCTATGAAGCTGGGGCGCAGAGGTGAGGAGAGGGAGCTGCCAGACTGCTGCCAGTTCCTCCTAGGGGCGGAAGAGCTGAAAGAGACTGGAGTTAGAGGGAACTGCCACTGTTAAGGAACAGCAAGAAACAGGAAAGAAGATTTTTTCTGCTCCTTCTATCCATTTTCCTCCTAGTGCCTCCATTTGGTGGCACCTAATTGGAAGTCAGCTGTCAGCGGATTCTAGGAAATACAGTTTGCACAGTTGCAGCCCCAGCATTATAGAACAGAATATAGACAGGTTAGTTTGGAGCTGAAAGATATTAAATCAGTAAATAACACAATATTTTGGGGGGCAATATTTGAACTAGATTGTTAAGGAGACTAGTAACCACTTTAAATGTGCCACATAGAACAAATGCAAATGGAAAAACATTCACCTGTTAAATTATACCTGTGTCGTTTTCCCTTGACAATTTATATTCTTAGGGTTGTAATTTCAAAGGTACTAAATGGAGGTATAATTGTTTTGCATACATTTGACTGTGGCCCTTCATGTAAACAAATGCCTCTTTTTTTTGAAGTTAGGCCGGTAAAAAGAATTTATTGGGTGAAGGGGAAGGGCGGGGAACAGAGCTTACTGAGAAATGGGAGAGAAGGACAGAACTACACACAGAGACATTGCCTCATCCATAGTAGGTGCTTGAAGGTCTATGCTGAATTAAGCTGGATGTTGGAAGGCCAGCTCAAAGACGGATGTGCTATAGGCTCACAGACAGCCGACAACAGAGGGGAGAGAAATAAATAAAAAATAAATCTTTTTTTTTTTTAAAATAACATAATACCACACACTTAGTATGTGCTTCTATTACAACTTAACACGTTGAATTTTATAATACTTATTTAGGTATCTGACTGCCCTTCTGGAACTGATGCCCAAGAACAAGGACTGTGTCTTAATTCAATTTCGTGTCTGCAGTATGTTACAGGAAATTGTTACTCAATAATTAATTAATTTCTATAATTTTTGTTATCATTGAGTACAAGCAGGGACAAAAAAGTCTTTTCCTCACATATTTATACCTTAACTGTGAGACTTGTTTTTGGGACTAGTCCAAAAAGGTGTCATTTAAAGCATCTATTCTTATGATTTCTGAACATTTCTCTTGGGAATAAATCAGGGAAATGAATAGCAGTGAGTGAACAACGCAATAAAGCCCTTGCCTAGTGGCAAGGGTGGGTTCCATCAGTGCCAGAACCGCCTTTTTTGTTCAACAAATTTTAATTAGGTGCCTACTATGTGCCCGACGGTATTTTTTTTAATCTTTTCTTTGTACAGATACAAGATCACAAAAATATTTCATTAAAAATTTTAAGAGGGAAGCAGATTTGGCTCAATGGATAGAGAATCCACGTACCACATGGGAGGTCCAGAGTTCAAACCCATGTGGTGAAGCTGGCCCACCCGCAGTGCTGATGCATGCAAGGAATGCTGTGCCATATAGGGGTGCCCCCTGCGTAGGGGAGCCCCATGTGCAAGGAGTGTACCCCATCAGGAGAGCCGCCCTGCGTGACAAAAGTACAGCCTGCCCAGGAGTACGGCCGCACACACGGAGAGCTGATGCAGCAAGATAACGCAACAAAGAAAGAAACACAGATTTCCGGTGCCACTGACAAGAATACAAGTGGACACAGAAGAACACACAGCAAATGGACACAGAAAGCAGACAAATGGGTGGGGGAGGAAAGGAGAGAAATAAATTTAAAAATAAAAAATCTTAAAAAAAAAATTATAAGAGGTTCCCATATACCCCATACCTCCTCTCCTCCCACATCAACAACTTCTTTCATTAGTGTGGTACCAACAGTATGTTTTAAGACTATTTCTATCACACACTTAGGCAAAATGAAGCTATGGCCCTCATAGTAGAGCAAATGTAAGGCGCAAAGTAGATTTTAAAACCAAAGAGCAGACTCTAGAAAGGAAAGTACACTTCAATGACCAGTGTGAGTGAGTCTTAGATCCCTCCTGTCCATCTCAGGAAAGTACTTCAAGGTGGTGTAAGTAACCTACTGGCCTTAATTTTTCTGTCGATTATTGTGCTAATGTTTTTACTGACTTCCATAAAAGTTGCCAAGCTGTAATGGAAATAACTGCCCTTTCACCTTGGCCCCTTCATGTAGACCCTGGCATGGACTACAATGGTATCCCTTTCTTCTCCCCAAGAGTTCTTTGCACTCCTTCAAGGACCCAGGCCGTATAGCAGAGTGGGTCTTCAGAGCTCAGTGGTGGTGCAGCAGCTCACCTTTCTTTCAACACGAGGGAAGAGGTCGAGAGCGGGTAACCAATTGTTCAGATCATGGAGTTAGTGATAAGGAGATGGGTGGGATTTTAACACAGACCTCTTAGTGTCCAGGTGAGTGCTTTCCAGTATGTGATGTGGCCTTGTGGTAATACGTAATTTATAGCATAAAATTGCACACCATTTTTACATATTTGCATTTTCTAAAGACCAGAAAGTAAACTAAAGTAATAAAGGATATTAGGGGTCTTAGAGCTCTTTTGAGGCCCCTAAAATTGTATCATCTGTCTACACTAACCCCCTTACCATATCAGGTGGCAGCTCGCAGATTACATTTTCTTGAGAGAAGGATAACATTATTGACACCTACTATGTGCCAGGCACTGCTAGACATGTTACGTATGGGATCTCCTTTCATTTTCAAAACAAAGCAATGAAGTATCTATTATTATCACTATCTATAAACAGGGTGGAAAAGTACCGTAGATATTTCTCATGCTTTGTGGCTGTCTTTGAACACCTTTCCGATGTTAGGGAATTTCCCACAATAAGAATCTGGGGGAAGCGGACTTGGCCCAGTGGATAGGGCGTCCGTCTACCACATGGGAGGTCTGCGGTTCAAACCCCAGGCCTCCTTGACCCGTGTGGAGCTGGCCATGCGCAGTGCTGATGCGAGCAAGGAGTGCCCTGCCACACAGGGGTGTCCCCCGCGTAGGGGAACCCCACGCGCAAGGAGTGCGCCCCATAAGGAGAGCCGCCCAGCATGGAAGAAAGTGCAGCCTGCCCAGGAATGGTGCTGCACACACGGAGAGCTGATGCAGCAGGATGACGCAACAAAAAGAAACACAGATTCCCGTGCTGCTGACAACAACAGAAGCGGACAAAGAAGAACACCCAAACACAGAGAACAGACAACTTGGGGATGGGGGGCAAGGGGAGAGCAATAAATAAAAACTTAAAAAAAAAAAAAAAAGAATCTGGGCTTCCCAAGGGAGAAACTCAAACTCCCTTTCCCAGCAGCTAGGGCACAGAGTCTCCAACCAGACTGGTTCATGCAAGGCTTCGATTGGGAAGAGAGCAGCATGAGAAAGCGTGGGTCACCCTGAATCCATTTCTTCTGGCTCAGGTGGACAAGGGGCGGCTGGCATTCAGGAGCAAGGCTGAGGGAGAGTCTCGTGAAGAGCATGCAGGGCTTTGGCAGTGCCCCCTGCAGCGGTGGCAGTGGCGCGGAGGTCCGGCTGAGGTTGTCCTGCGCAGTGGATTTTGTCTTCTTGCTGCAGTGTAGCCTCCAGATTTGACAAGCTATTTCATAGTCTTTAATAAATTCCTTTCTGCTCAAACCAGCCGAAGTGGCTTCTGTGGTTGGTAACCAAGGTCCCAGACTAATACATGAAATGATTCCCCCAGCTTCTTACGTCGAGAAAGGTCAGAACCCAGACACAAAGCCAGTTCTTGGGGCTCTTGGGCCTTAGCTCTTCCTCCACACAGGCCGTCTCTTAAAGAGTGCCCATGAGCTACAGCGTGGTGTGGGAGAAAGAGCTCCACTCCGGCAGTGGGAAGCCCTGGGTGCTAATTCCAGGTCTTCCTCTCCTGGCTGAGTGACTTTGGACAAGTTCAGGTCCACTTACCTTTTCTCATAGGCAGAATGAGGAGATTCACTAAGCTCCCTTCCATCCATCTCTAGCATCATCCTTTCTTTGAATCCTTGAGCCTTTGTTTTATTATAATGATGAAATTACAGACACAGAGAGGGGATGGTTTCAACGAGAAGGCATTCAGAGCTACTCGTGAATCTAGCCCCCTGGCGTGTTAATTATAACTCTGAGGGACTAAAAAGATTGCTTCCTTGTTTGGTACGCCGTAAGTGAATCTAAAAATCTACATATGTTTTCAGTAAATTATGGAATACATAGTAGTAGTAGATGAAATTTCCACCTGAATGGAAAATAGTAAAAAGAGATTATTACTATCATGATGACAATCACAATAACAGCTAACCTGAATATAGCACTCATTTAACTCATACAATAACTTCAAGAGATAGCTAATTTCAAGGTTTCAGATTAAAGAATGAAGCATAAGGAGACTAAATAACTTGCCCAAGTTCTCACAGATTGTTAAGAGCAGAGATAAATTTGATCTCAGCCGGGCAGTCTGCTCCAAAGTCCTTGCTCTTATTGAAAAAGTCAGAGCAGATGATACAGCAGAAAAATAAATATGTTGCTGTTTAAGATGAAGGATTTCTTATTATTTGTGGGGAATGTTGCATACATTTTCAAAGAACCTACACATGATTCATTTTTATTGATTTATTTATAATTAATTTTTTTCCTTTTTTTTCTTCTGTGGACTCATTTAGATGCCTCACAATTGTCAACATTTGACAGTGAGCCATTCCTGTGAAAGCTATTTACAATAATAGGATTTCCTCCTGTGGCTCTAACTATAATCTTCATTCAATTCTTGGCATGCATACAGATTAAAGACCATCTTTTGAAACTATTTAGATTTTTTGGAGTAATAGATGCCTCAAAAATTCAGTGGTTGTCATGGAAAATGTATCTAGGGTGCCAGAGGGTTCTGTTTGTACAAGTAGACACCAATGGATAAGCATCACAAAGTTTCCACAAGGGAGGGGAAAGTTGATGGTATTAACTTTATCTTTTTTAATGGATGCATCTCTGAAATGGTTATGAAAAGAAATCTTGTAGTGAATTATTAAAGTAAGGAATATTTTTAAAATGCAAATATTTCATACTCCTTGCCCACCTCCCCTCCTCCTATGTGTCACACACACAAATTTTTTTTAAATAAAATTTATCTATTTATTTCTCTCCCCTCCCCTCCCCCCCTCCTCCTCCCCCCTCCAGTTGTCTGCTCTCTGTGTGCATTCACTGTGTGTTCTCCTCTATCTGCTTCTATTCTTGTCAGGGCCCAGGAATCTGTGTCGCTTTTGTTGTTGTTGTTGTTGCGTTATCTTGCTGAATCAGCTCTCCGTGTGTGCAGTGCCACTCCCGGACAGGCTGCACTCTTTCACACTGGGCCGCTCTCCTTACAGGGCACAGTCCTTGCATGTGGTGCTCCCCTATGTGGGGGACCCCTTGGCACGGCACTCCTTGTGCATCAGCACTGCGCGGGCCAGCTCATCACGCAGGTCAGGAGGCCCTGGGTTTGACCTGCAGTCCTCCCATGTGGTAGGCGGACGCTCTATCCATTGAGCCAAGTCCGCTTCCCACGAATATTTGTTTTACAACTTAGTTTTCTTTTTTTCTTTTAAAGATTTATTTATTTATGTAATTCCACCCCCCCCCCCCCCCCGGGTTGTCTGTTCTTGGTGTCCACTTGTTGCGTCTTGTTTCTTTGTCCGCTTCTGTTGTCCTCAGCGGCACAGGAAGTGTGGGCGGCGCCATTCCTGGGCAGGCTGCACCCTCTTTTCACGCTGGCTGGCTCTCCTCACGAGCGCACTCCTTGCGCGTGGGGCTCCCCCACGCGGGGGACACCCCTGCGTGGCACAGCACTCCTTGCGCGCATCAGCACTGCGCATGGCCAGCTCCACACGGGTCAAGGAGGCCCGGGGTTTGAACCGCGGACCCCCCACATGGTAGACGGACGCCCTAACCACTGGGCCAAAGTCCGTCTCCCATACAACTTAGTTTTCTTAAAGCAGGTTTATATTTCTTTAACCACATAATTAGAGCTAGCTAATTTGAAGCTACAGTATGGTACAGCAGAATGGAAAGAACACAACTCAGAAGCGAGACCCAGGTTCTAGGCCTGTTTGTTGCTACAGATTCAGTTTTTGTTGTGTGCGTGTTTTGGTTTTGACTCTGAAAGTCCTTCAACTTTTCTGTATCTGTTTCCTAAAATGCCAGATATGCCCTCTCTCCTGCACAGACCCTTGTGTACTAATTTGAAAACATAAAGGCCAATGTTATCACCAGCCTTCCAAGAGCTCCTGTGTGGAAGAAAGCCTCTGAAGAACGTGTTCTGCATGTCGACGGAGTGTGATCTTGGGAAAGTCACTTCTTCATCTCTAGTGCCCAGTGTGGTGCGTGACGTTTTGTCAGCTCTCAGTCAATGTCTGCTTTCCAGACAGCTCTGTGTCACAGCTTTAAGCTGAAGTTCAAAGGGTATTAGTGCTCTTTCCTATGTAGTCAATCTCGTAAATTTACCTTTTGAAAGGCTTTTCCCTAGAACAGATCGATTCTAAAATTATAATAGCACAGACATGCCTTATGATTTAGTACAGTTAGCAATCAACTGTCCAGAGTGGCAAATAGATGGTCACCTTGAGGTTGTGAGACTTGTTTCCTGAAGAAGGACCATCATAGACCTTGACTTACCAGCTGGTAGAACAGGGCTAGACCCACAAACCCTCCAGGTTTTAGTGGCTGTATCGCTGAGTTCTTGTCTTAGTTTCTTAGGGCTGCTATGAACAAATTACCACAAACTGGGAGGCTTCAAACAGCAGGAATGTACCTCACAGTTCTGGAGGCTGGAAGTCTGAAATCAAGGGGCTCCACGTACAACCCGTGGGGAGACTTCTCCTGGCCTCCTCTAGCCTCTAGTGCCACCGGTCACCCTCGGGCTCCTCGGCTGTAGACGTCCCACTGCCTCATCCATCCTCACGTGGCCGTCTCCGTAGTGAACGTCTGCTGTCTCCTCTCTCTCCATAAAGACACCAGTCATGTTGGATTGGAGCCCACCCTAATCCAGTTTGGCCTGATTTCAACTAATCACATTTTCAAAGACCTGTTTCCAAATGGGGTCCCATTCATGGGACTGGGTGTTGAGACTTGAACATATCTCGAATCGATCTTATTGGGAGCCACAATTCAACCCATAACAACTCTCATGGCATCTGAATTCACTGGGAGGTTGTTTTAAAATCTGGAAGTACAAAGATGTGTTCAGGATGTTAAAGGAAGACTCAGAAACAAAGAAATCTTTTAGAAAGAAGAGATGTTTCAGAAGGATTAGCTTGCAACGTGTAAAGTACAGTAAATATTTAAAGGAGAAAAAAAAATACAAGGGGAGCGGGCAAAACTCAGTGGTTGAATGTCAGCTTTGCAGGTATAGGGTCCCAAGTTCAATCCCTGGCATCTCCTTAACAATAAAAACAAAACAAAAATCACACAGAACAACTAAGATGATGTTGCCTAGGGGTAAAAATGCTTTATTGTTGGCTGGGCTGCATGTAAAGTCAAGATGACAGGCTTTTAAAAAAATTGCTTTGCCAATTAACATTAACATCCCTAGACTACCCCCTTCAGCCACAATCAAATTTATAAACAGCAATGTTAGTTATACTCACAAGAGTATAACTTAGGATAATCCACGGACTGTATACTATAGTCATTTTGGTGGTAGATGAGAATTGTGGTTAATAATACAAATACAAGAATGTTTTTCTACCATAAGGTGTTAAGAATATAGTGATAGATGGGAAAAATACAGCTAATGTAACTTATAGAGTATAGTTAACAGTAATATATTTTTGTAGAAAAGGCAAAGAAGGTATAATATCAAATGCTAAAGGTAAAAAAATATAGGATTTAGTTTTATGATATGTGAATATGATCAAGCATTTTTTTCTTTTTTTTTCATTAACTTTTTTTCATGTTGTTTGACCAGTCTGCACTCATATATTCATCTTTTGGAACACTGGAGAAACAGGTGAGTTTGTCTTTGGGATTGGATAGGTAATTGTGCCTGGTCAGAATTTTTTAAAGTAATGTTCCCATGGTTTGTTGTTTTTTATTTTATTTTATTTTTTGATATTTATTTATTTATTTAATTTTGAGGTACCGGGGCCTGAGGATTGAACCCAAGCCCTTGTATGTGGGAAACCAGTGCTCAGCCACTGAGCCACATCGGCTCCCCTTGAGCTGGTTTTTTGTTTGCGTTGTTTGTTGTTTGCTTGTTTGCTTTTTAGGAGGTACCGGGAACCAAACTTGGGACCTCCCTTGTGGGAAGCAGGTGCTCAACTGCTTGAGTCACATTTGCTCCCCTATTTTATTTTTTGAAGTTGAAATAAATTTTATTAAAAAATTGATTTTCCATCTTTACATTGGTTCACCATTCTTTACTATCTCTAGATAAAGGGGAAAGTTATTTACATGCCTAGTTTGTTAACATTTTAGCAGTAACTGGTTGGGAAGAACTTGGTTGATAGCCGACTTCTCTTCAGATTGTTATATATCAGGATTGGACCAGCAGGTCTGTCCCATCGTCAGCTCTCTTGACTAACAGAGGTCCTCTTTCAAGGTGTTCTTGGTTGTTCTAACTCCATTCACCCCCATCAGAGTGTGGGCTTTGGAAATAGGTGGAGTTGGACTGGAAACCTGTCTTCAGCCCTGCACAACTTTGCCTACATTGGCCAACCTCACAGAGACTCATCGTCTTTAAATTGGGGCTGTTATTAATTCCAACCATGTTGAATTGTTGTGAAAATTAGAGATGATGTGGCTATTGAGCCAAGACATAATAAGTACCCTTAAATGGTAATTATTAACTATTTTCTGTATGTGCCTTGGAAACAATTTCCCTTCCAAATCCACTTAAAGCAGGGAAAGTAAATTCAAGCATTTCCTCACACTGCCGTGTAGGGTCATTTTATGATCATAGTGACTCAACTCCCTTTCCTTACAGGAAATATAATTTAAAAAAAACACACACAAAACACCACTTCACGCACTGCTCTTGGGTTCAGCACTTAGATGAGAGGTCAGCGTTCCGCCCAATCACATGGAGATTTATTCTCCGGGATGGTCAAGTGGTGCACATATGAAGGTGCTGAGCTACTGTGGAAAGGAAGCATAATGTTAAGACTCATCTTCCTTTTGAAAAAGGAGGGTGCTACATTGTAAATCCAAAGTATCTGGGGCAAACTCCCAATGTCCTATATATTATTTCAAAAATCCTGACCACCACCACTATGTTTTAAATAGTGTTAGCATAATAGTTGCATTCCCATTCTGGCTCCTATTTACTAGCTCTGTGTCCTAGACATGTTATCGATCCTAAGACTCAGTTTCCTCATCTAAAACCTTGTTATAATATAATGTCTATCTCAGGGTTGTTTTGAGGATCATGTATACAATACCCTTAGCATAATGCCTGTCATGAAGTAAGAACTCATTAGTTATTGTGGTTGCTGTTGTTTAGCCGGTAGTAATTGACTTGCACATGCTCAAATACCTGTAAGAAGCAAAAATCCTGATTATTTTTAAGATACGTAGGTTATATAAATGTTACATAAAAAATATAGGGGATTCCCATATGCCTTGCTCCCTACACCTCCCACTTTCCCCACATTAACAACATCCTTCATTAGTGTGGTACATTCATTGCAACTGATGAACACATTTTGAAGCACTGCCACTAAGCATGGGTTGAAGTTTACATTGTAGTTTATACTCTCTCCCACCCAATTCTGTAGGTTATAGCAAGATATATAAACGGCCTGTATCTGTTGTTGCAATGTCATTCAGGACAATTCCCAAGTCCTGAAAATGTTCTCATATTACACCTGTTTTTCTTCTCTCTACCCTCAGAACCTCCAGTGGCCACTGCCTCCGCAGCATTGACGTAAGTTCTTCCATTGCTAGAATAATAATAAGTATATAGTAGAATAACCAGTGAGTCTACTCTAGTCCATCATTCATTCCCCAATCCTGAGGATTCTTTGATGGTGATGCCCACTTCACCACTAATTGAGAGGGGGCTTAGATCCCATGGGGCAGATGAATGGGACTCTCTTGCTTACAGATAGATGTAAACTTTCTTGGTTCTTGGTATGGTAGTTGTCCATCATCACCTCATTAGTTGTCCTGATCTTTTGATTTCAAATCCCAGACTCTGGGTTACTATGTTTCGCTCTAATGAATGTTTATTGTTTCCTCAAGTGATTAAAATACCACAATAATCAATGCTAAGGGTCAAATAGGGTGGTATAAGGGGATATGGGATTTTTCCTTTTGGATTAATGGAAACTTTCTGAAATGGACTGAGCTGATGACAGCCCAACTCTGTGATGAAACTGAGAACCGCTGAGGGTACACTTTGGATAGACTGAACAAGGCATGGAATCGTATAACACAGTGAACCCTGAGTGAATATGGACTGTCATTAACAGTACAAACGAGAATGTTCTCTCATGAACTATAACAGACAATACTAATGGTGTTAATAATAGGTAATTATGGGAAAAATACACCAAATAGAAGCTATAGACTACAGATTGCAGTAATATTATGTTCTTTTCATTTGTAACAAATGTGTCACAACAATGAAAGTTGTTGGTGGTGAGGCGATGTATGGGAATCCTATATGGTATGCATGATTGTTTTGTAAACTCACAACTTCTCAAATTAAAAAAGTAACAAAAATGCCACAGTTATCATGGACACTGAAGTATTTTCTCTTATTAATTATGCAGAGTTGCAAATAAGAGATCACTAAGTGGAAAATAATAATGATGTTTCACTGTTCTTTACCCTTGCTTGAGAAAAAGAACCCTAAGATCAGAATTTTTCTCACCTTCCCAAGAGCTATACTTACCAGGAGTTAAAACTCTTTGAGATCAAACCAATTTCATACCTACCATCTGAAAGGACTACCTGTGATTTGATTGTATAGAGGCCATAGTATATTTTCTGCTTTGTGCTAAATGATGACATCAACTGTTTCTCTCCCTTTCAAAGTTGTTCTCAAATATTTTGCTCCAAGTTCCTCTAAACAAAATAACTGTGCCATTGCTAGTCATGCTGACTTTTTGGTTCGCTGCCTGTCTAGGTATGAATAAGTGATTTACTTGCTCCCTACTTGGACTAGCACTGGACTTGGCACAGTTCCAGGATCCTTGGGTACTGAACCCTATAGAGTCAGCAAAGTTAATTTTCCAGATGAACTTTATCCTGGTATGAACTTCAAACATACTTCCTGGTTTAAAAATGATCAAAAAGAAATATCCATCAGCATAGATCTTATTTTGGGCCATAAAGCAAACTTTAAGACATTTCAAAGAATTGAAATTGTACAATGTGAGTTCTCTGACAACAGTGGAGTGAAACTAGAAATCAACAACAGAAAGAAAGGTATCTGGAAAATTCCAAATAGTTTGAAATGAAACAACACACTTCAAAATAACCCAAGGGTCAATTTGGAGGTCACAAGGAAAATGAGAATATATTTCTAATTGAATGAAAATAAAAAATACAACATATCAAGATTTGTGGAATTCATTTAAAGTAGTGCTTAGAAGAAAATTTATGGCATTAAAAGCTTGTATTACAAATGAAGAAAGATCAAAAACATATTACCTAAATTTCCACCTTTAAGATACTAGAAAAAGAAGAGCAAATTATACTCAAAACAAGCAGAAGGAAGAGAATAATAAAGATAAGAGATGAAATCAATGAATGAAAAATAGAAAAACAATAGAGAAAATCAGAAGCAAAAGCTAGTTTTTTAAAAAGATCAATAAAGTTGATAAACTTCTAGCAAACTGATCAGGAAAAAAAGGAGTAAGGAGAATTACCAGTATCAATAATGAAATCCTATAGATACTACAGACATTAAAATGATAATAATATTATATTATGAACAGTTAAATGCCCATAAATTCAACAACCTAGATGAAATAGACAAATTACATGAAAGATACATACTATTAAAGATCACTCAAGAAGAAACAGATATCCTTAATAGACTATGTTTATTTAAAGAAATTGAATTCATAACTAAAAAACCTTTGACAAAGAAAATGCCAGGCTCAGATGGCTTCATTAGCAAATTCTACAAAACATTTAAAGAATAAATAAGACTAATCTAATGTAAACTCCTCAGAAAATACAAGAGAAGGAAACACTTTCCAACTCATTTTATGAGACCAGCAAAACCAGATGAAGCTATTACAAGAGAAGAAAGCTATAAATAAAGATCTCTCAGAAACATGAATGTAAAAATCCTAAATAAAATATTAGCAAATTGAATCCAGCAATATATCAAAATGGTAGAACACCATAACCAAGTTGAGCTTATCCCAGGAATGCAAGGTTGGTTCAGTCTTTGAAGAGCAATCAATGTAATTCACTGTATCAACAGACTAAATAAGAAAAACCATATGATCCCTTGATAGAGAAAAGTATTTGACAAAATTCAATACCCATTCACTATTAAACAAAAACAAATCAAATCAGCAAATCAGGAATTAATAAGAATGTTTTCAACCTGATAAAGTGTATCTGTTAGTTTTATGTTGCTGCATAACCAATTACACCAAAACTTATGTTTCAAACCTTTATTTTCTACAGTTTCTGGAAGTTAGGAATCTGGTACATCTTAGATAGATATCTCTGGCTTAAGATCTCTCACAGGGTTGAAATTATGTTGTCTGCTGGTGCTATAGTCTCATCTGAAGGCTCACAGGGGGCAGGAGGAGAGAAAATCCACATTTAAGCTCACTCACATGGTTGTGGGCAGGATCCAGTTCCTTACACTCTTGGACTAAAGCCCTCAGTTCTTCTCTGGTTTTGGACTCCTTCAATTCCTTGTCATAGGGCAGCTCACAACATGGCATTTGAGCAAGAGAGCAAAAGAGACCTCCAATCTAGAAGTCACAGTTTTTTTATAACCAAATCTTAGAAGTGATATCCCATCATTTTTGCCATATTCTATTCATTAGAAACAAGTCACTGTGCCAAGCTAATCCCCAAGGGGAGAGGATTAAACAAGAACATGAATACCAGGAGGTAGGAATCCTTAGAATCCATCTTAGAGACTGCCTGTCTACAGTTAGTGTCATGCTTAATGGTACAAGATGGAATTCTTTTCTTTTAAGACTGGGAATAAGACAAGGATGTCTCATCACTCCTATTAATATCATACTAGAGATCCTAACCACTGCAACAAGGCAGGAAAAAGAAATAAAAGGCAATCTGGTGGGGTGTGGATGTAGCTCAGTGGTTGAATGCCTGCCTCCCATGTATGAGGTCCCAGGTTCAATCCCCAGTACCTCCTGAAAAACAAAAAACAAGAAGGCAATCTAGTTAGGGAGAACTAAAACCTCCCCTATTTGCAGATGACATGATTGTTCACACGGAAAATCCCAAAGAATTTACAATTCATAAATGAGAACTCAAAAGTGAGAAGACATACAGGTGGCAAATAAGCATATGAAAAATTGCTGAGACCCACTTCATTTATCCAAACAGATTTAAAAATACATAATAAAATACAACCTATAAAAAATTGCTGAGGGTGATCTATGAATCTTTTAAAAATAAATAAAAAATACATTAAAAAAAGAACAAAAGAAAAATTGCTGAACATTAGCCACTGGGGAAATGTAAATGAAAACCACATGAAACCTTTACACACCTATTAGAATGGTTAAAATTCAAAGAACTGACAATACCAAGTACTGGCAGGAATGCACAGAAATAAAAATTCTTGTGCACTGCTGGTGGAAATGCAAAATGGTGCAGCCACTGTGGAAAACATTTTGGCAGTTACTTACAATAGCATACACTTCTCATATGACCCAGCAGTCTTCTTCCTATGTAATTTCCCAAGAGAAATAAAAACATGTTCACACAAAAGGCCATGATTTATAATTGCCCCAAATTGGAAATAACTCAAATGTTTTTCAACTAGGAATGGATGAACAAACCATGGTACATCCATACAACAGAATGCTACTCTGCAATAAAAGGAATGAACTACTGAGAAACACAACAGCATGAATTACTCAAAGGCATTAAAGAAGTGAAAGAAACCAGAGTCAAAAGACACATAATGTATATTTTCATTTATATGACATTCTGGAAAAGGCAAAACTACAGAGACAGAAAACAGATCAGTGGTTACCATTTGCAAACAATTTCTTGGAGGTTCACAGACCAATTCTAGCCCACCCATGAACTCCACCTACATACTATTCAGTTTTCAAGGTAGCTGTGAACTCCCCTTCGTCTAACTTCAGCAATTCCTGAACCCTACCCAGAATTATTTAGTAGAATGCTGCTGGACACAGGCTTGGTCTCTGTTTCACAGTGTGTTGATTCTTTCTCCTTAGATATTGCTTCCGGGCCAAACATCCACATAATCAGTGCTGAGGATACGGAATGGGATGAATTTCGGTGCTGAGCGTGTGGAATGGGATGAACCATAGTGTTAAGGCAATCTGCCTGGTGGCAAATTGCCTTATTGTGTGATTTCTACAGTACCCACAACTTCCCACCCTTGAACTCAGACACAAGAGAGTAGAAAACCACTTGGGAGAAGTATGGGAATAAGAAAACTAAAACAGTTAAGGTAGTCCCTGTAAGCCTCGGCCCCTGCATGGGAAGACCCCATTGCTGTGGAGGTCAATGTGGGAGTCAAGGCCACCATCACAACACACCATCACCACGTTAGTAGAGGGAAGTGCTGACTTTAGTTTCAGTTATCATACCCTCCTCTTCCCTTTCCCCCCTTCTCCCGTCTTCCCTCTCATTCATTCATTCGTTCATTCTTCCAAGCATTGGACGCTACAGCATTGGATCAGGACAGACATGGTAAGCTGCCCTTTAGAAATTAAAGTCTAGCAGGACAGTAGGGTGATCACAGTTGTAACAAAATGTGGAAAGGGATATGCTTGGGAAGTACAGATTGCACGGGAGCGGCTCTAGCACAGGCACCTTTCTCAGTAGCTGCGTTTTTCACGACCTGTGGGCGTTCGCAGGCCTCTCCCGGCAGTGGGATGTGCCGAGGGACCCGTTCTCACTCTCAGAAGAGCTTTCCCGGGCCCCAGAGCGGCCCACCAGGGCCCTTCCTCGTGGCGAGGACCGACCCCGCCCGGGCGGGAATCTGGGGTGCGGCGCCCCGCCCAGGCCGGCCCGGGGCGGGGGCCGGTTCCCGTAGGGACGTAGACCCGGCGGGCGCCCCGCCGAGCCGCGGGAGAGACGGCGAGGCGCGAGCGAGGCGGGCCCGGCGGCCGCGGCGCCGTGAGTCCTGGGCCGGGGAGGAGGCGCGGGCCGGGGCCCTGCGGGCCGGGCCGCCACGTGGCGCCGCTCGAGGCCGCGCGGCGGGCGGGCCTGGCGGCTGCGGGTCCGCGCACGGCGCGGCGGGAGCCCGGGCGGCGCGGGCGCGGGCGCGGGCGGCGGGCGGCGGGCGGCGGGCGGCGGGCGGCGGGCGGGAGAGGCGGCCCCGCTCCCCGCGCCCGCGGAGGGGCCCGGGGGCGCCGGGCGGTGTCTTCTTGCCGCAGGGAAATGAGACCCGAAATTAGAACCGGGGAAGCCTTCCCCGCGGTCCGCAGCTCATGTGTCTTAGATCGGATGGACTCTAACGTTAAAAAGATTATCTTACAGCCCGGTGCGTTTTAGGGCGAGGCTTACGTTTTAACTTGCGGGTGCAAAGGCGATTGCCCCTGGGTGGCGCCGCCGCGAGGGGCGCGCGGGCCCCGCTGCTCCACCAGCGCCCCTGCTCGGTGCCAGGTCCTCCAAGGCTCGTCTTGGGTGCGGCTCTAGTGCAGCCTGACGCCAGCATCGTGTAAGCGACGGTTTCAAACTATGTGAAGATCCATTTTAAGAAGATTTATTCCTTTGCGATGGAGAAGTATGAAAAAATTGGGAAAATTGGCGAAGGATCCTATGGAGTTGTTTTTAAATGCAGAAACAGGGACACGGGTCAGATTGTGGCCATCAAGAGGTTTCTGGAATCAGAGGATGACCCAGTCATAAAGAAAATCGCCCTTCGGGAAATCCGCATGCTCAAGGTAACTGATTCTCTAAAGTGAATTTTCAGGGCTTAAAAAAAAAAAAAAAAAAAAAGTGAATTGTGTTCTGTTAAATGAACTCCTTGACAAGGGGTTACATCTCCTTCCTTTACGGACCTTCGTCCTCAGTGACACAAATGGAACATCCGGGCACCAGTTACTCATTATATAATGAACTAGGAAGCAGAGAGGTAAAAAAGGGAAAGTGAGGAGTGCCGAAGTAGGGTATTCACCTTCTATATGCCGAGGGATATTTATTTTCCTTCCCAGTAGCTTTTCTTCCACATCACTTACAGATCTGGATTTTCAAGAGCCATCACACCTTATTATTACAGGGACTTAAGTTTGCTAGCATTTGTGATTTTTAAGCTTATAGACTGTTTTCTATTGATGTCTCAGTCCGTTAAGAGAATTAATCATTCACCTGTTTTTGAACTCCTAGAACGCTGACAGATTTTCATTACAGTTCACATTTATCTACTTCTGAACATCATAGCATCTTGTCTCTAAAAGAAGAGTTCTTAGAGAAGTGAAATCAAATGATCACTTTTAAAATATTTATCAGTTACCCCTAGGTGAACACAATATCAGAGGTGAAAAAAAGTTATTACAAGCTGAAAATTTTTTTCCCTAATGGAAAAAATTTCTGTGAAGATGAAATCCAAATAGTCATGTAGAATGTGATACGCAATGAATACAGGAGGGGTTAGCTTTTTTCAGTTCTGACCTATGTGTTCTGAACTATATGACATGGGAAGAACACTTTAAGGAGTAAGAGATGAGCGAAACATCCAGAGTATTTGCACTTATCCTTGCTTCTCTGTTTTCTCCAGCCTTCTCTAAAAGCCTTCTCTTTCCTCCTGAATTTAAGTGTGTGGGGTCATTTCTGGATAAGGACCCTGAATGGGAAGTAGCAGACTTTGGATAAATTAAAATGGGTGGATAATAGGAAAAATTACTCTAGTTGAGTTTGGAATGTTCTTTACTAGCCAGGGTGTTACCTATTCTGGGAAGATACCTGCAAAACCCCCCAGTGAAATGCTCACCTGGGAAGGAGTAAGACCAGCAGTGTCTGCCCATCCCACCCCTGTACCACTCTCCCTTCACCCAGTCTACACACGAGTCTATCACCGTTTCTCTTGGGCTAATGGGAGTTTTTCACCTCTTCAGATCTTCCCTAGCAAAGGATTAATTTACTCCAAAGAAAAGAAAATCTGTTTGTATCAGAGAGATACTCTTTTCTGGTTGTGAAGGTCACCTGTGAATGAATCTTTCAAACCTCTCACTGCTCTTCAGCAATACTATGTTTACAGGTATTTCCCTGAAATAACTGAATTCCTCCAAGATGGGATCCTTACCTTTTTTACTTTATTTATTATTTTTAAAAAGATTTATTGTATTTACTTATTTCTCTCCACCCCTTTGATGTTTTGCATTTGCTGTGTCCTGGTCCTCTTTTCACAAGGCACCGGGGACCGAACCCAGGACCTTGGATGTGGGAGGGAGGCACCCAATCACCTGAGCCACCTCTGTTCCCTGCTTTTTATTGTGTATCTCATTGTGTTTTCATCGTGTCTCTTGTTGAAATCTTGTTGCATCAGCTCATCACTCCTGCCCATTGTGCCAGCTCACTATCTTCTTTAGGAGGCCCCAGGAACCTCTGCTCTCTGCCTTATTGTGTCTCTCATTATGTTTTTCTTCTTGTCTCTTGTTGTGTCAGCTTGCTGTGCCTGCCCATCACACCAGCTTGCTGTCTTCTTTAGGAAGCACCAGGAACCAAACCAGGGACTTCACATGTGGTAGGCAGGAGCCCGATTGCTTGAGCCACATCTGCTTACTGGATGCTTACCTCTTTTTTTTTTTTTTTTTCCTCTCCCTCTCCCCGCCCCCAGTTGTCTGCTTTCTGTGTCCATTCACTGCGTGTTCTTCTGTGACCATTTCTATCCTTATCAGCGGCACTGGGAATCCGTGTTTCTTTTTGTTGCATCATCTTGTTGTGTCAGCTCTCTGTGTGTGCAGCACCATTCCTGGGCCAGCTGCACTTTCTTTCGCGCTGGGCGGCTCTCCTTACGGGGCGCACTCCTTGCGCGTGGGGCTCCCCTATACGGGGGACACCCCTGCATGGCACGGCACTCCTTGCGAACATCAGCACTGCGCATGGGCCAGCTCCACACGGGTGAAGGAGGCCCAGGGTTTGAACCACGGACCTCCCATGTGGTAGGCAGATGCCCTATCCGTTGGGCCAAGTTCGCTTCCCAGATCCTTACCTCTTAGTTTCTGTATCCCCAAAGCACACTACTTGGCACATAGTAAGCCTCCAGTAAATGTTATTGTTTGGATTGAAATGGATTGAAAAAAATGTTAAAATAAGTTCTTAGGAAATGGAAGTGTTGCTAAAAAAACCAGGACATCAAATGTGTTCTCTTGAATACCTGAATGTTGGTATGCTCTAAAGTTGTGTGCCAGAAGCTTGATTTCACAGCACAGAGCACCCCATTCTCCACGCTCATGTGTATTTAGACACCCCTAGTCTATTTAAGGTGATAGGATTAGATTGCTGGTAGAATCTGTCCCTTTAAGCTCTAAATTTTCAGAATTCTGTGATTTTCCTAACACATAATAGGTACATAATAATTTGTTGAATGAACAAATATGTTTTCAAAAAGCCATATTTTCTCTATTTACTGAGCATATACCTATAAGAGTCCTGAATTGTGCCTAAAATATTGTTTATACAAACTTTTCCATTCTTTCAGAATCTTAATTTCATGGAAGTGAATTTCTGCTTGGCTCTCAGTCCCAAAACAGGGCTCTTAGTTAGCTGGTAGGGCCTGTATCATTCACTTGTCCTCCAAGCCTGGTAAGAACTCTCTAGATGCTTGTTGAATAATGGAAATAAATTGTTTGGAGGTGCAGCTGAGCTAGACCTTGGAGGGTTTAGAGGGAGACTCAAAGTGAGAAAGAAGGCATTCAGGGCAGACAGGCTATCCTAGGAAAAGGCCTGTAAATGGAAAGCACAACATGGTGAGGAGACACAGGTAATAACCCCAAAGTCTCGGCTGCGATGCCTATTTGGTGCTGAGGCCAGTGCAAGAAGGCAAAGGAGTAGGAGTGTGAGGGACTTCTGGAATATAGGTCTGGCTCTGGAATGGAAGCAGTGAGCACAAAGCCACCCCTTGGTTCCTGGTGGCTCATGGGTTTGGAGGCTAACTCCAGGGGACGTGTTGCAGTCTCTGAGAACAGGAAGCCGTCAGGTCTACGCAGGTATTTGAGGGCCTCATCCGAGCTGGAATTCAAGGTGGGCTCCTGTGTCCACAGGAAAGAGGAATACTCAGCTCAGAAGCACAATTAGGTGGACCCAGGGAAAGGTTGTAGCTCAGAGGCTCAGCAGGTTCCCCGGGTTTTCCTCAGGGTACCCCTCATGGAACTGGGGCTCTTAGTGACCTCTGCTAAGGTCGGGAAAAACTCAGGAACTAGGAGCTGAGGCTGAAGGTGCCTCTGAGCTTAGCCAAGTAAGGGACGGCAGGCAGGGACCCACCCCGAATGCCCCCATTATGGTCAAGAGAGCAGGAAAATAGGAAAGGGAGGTTGAGGCCTGACATAGAAAACTTTGGATGCCAGGCTGAGTGTGGCTTTCTCCTGAAAAGAAGGGAACATCATCAAAGATTTTTTTTTTTAATTAAAAAAGTGTCTTTTGCAGATTTTTGAATTTCATGGATCAGTAAAATTTCAAAAACATATATTCTTTACAGATTGACATAGGATGGTCAGCATTTTTAAAAACTAACCACCAACTATTGTCACCATCACTTCATTAAAAAAAGGACAATTTACCATCCTGCAGTTAGCCCTTCAATGTTTTAATTTTTGAGTTGTATTTTTTGTGTTACATAATTAGACCTAAAAACAAAATAAATGATTGCTCCAGTTAAAATCAAAGTTAGTATCCTCTACTTCAAGAACAAATTAAATACCATTCTAGTGACAGTAATAAAATTATACTGCTATACCTGAGCTCAAAGCAACTATCCTGCCCTTTCCCAAACTCATTATCCATTGTGAAGAAATGGAAAGAATTCAGGCCTTTCAGTCAGTATTTTTGATGAGATACCTGAGCAAAAGATAGTTGACCTTTGTCCATTTGACAAGTGTTTACAGAACTCCTGCCCTGTGCCACATATTGTTCTTGGCCCATGTCCTCCCAAAATTTGCACCTTGGTAAGCAGAGTCCGATAGTAAGCAAACAGTTATGTGTCAAATGGTAAAAATTAAGGCAGGGTAAAGGGGGAAAAGGGCAATTCGGGGGAGAGCTTGCTTCTTTGTATTGTGTGGTTAGGAAAAGGCTTCTGATGACATTGAACAAAGGCCAGAATAAAATGCAGGAGTGACTTATGCAGCTCTTCAGGGAACATCATTCTAGGTAGAGGGAACAGCAAGTACAACGGCCTCAAGTCAGGATCAGGTAATGTGTTTTAGTGTGCTCTGGTGTTCTTGAAGGAACAAACAGGTGAGTGTTGCTGAGGCAGAGGAAGTGAAGGGAAGGGTCATATTAGATCAGGTTAAACAGATAAGGGAGATCAGACAGAAGAGCCTAGTGTCTCATGGTAAAGATGGTAGATTTTGTTCTCAGAGAGTTGGGAGCCAGGGAGGATTTTGAGGAGAGGGGCACCTTGACATGGCTTACATTCTAAAAACATTCCTCTAGTTATTGGTTGTTCTAGCTTGATGAGTGGAGACATGAGATGAATTACGAACCTGCTGGAATAATCCTGGTGTGAGGTGATAGGCTTAGGTCAGAGTGGTTGCAGTGGAGAGGGTGAGAGGTGGCTAAATGCTTGGTTTATTCTAAGAGCAGCACGTAGGAGTCTGATGGTTGGAGGAGGAATCAAACATGACTCCAAGGTTTTTTCCCTGAGCAAGTAGAAGGATAAAGGCATCATTCACGATGATAGGAAGACTCAGAGTTAAATTTGGAAAAAAAGGACTTGAGTCCTATTGTGGTCATGTTTAGTTTGCGATGTAAATTATACACATCTAAGGAAATGCGTAAAGTGGGCGGTTTAATTCAAATCAGAGTGGGGGAGCCCAGATTGGAGATGTGAATTGGGGCGACATCAGCCTATTGGTGGTATTTAAAGCCATGAAACTGTGTGAGGGCTCCGTTAGAGACGGTTCTCCATTAGAGATCCGTGGAGAGATAAAAGTCAAGGACCCTGGAGCACTCCAGCATTTGGAGGAACTAGCAAGGGAATCAAGAAGGGGTGACCTGTGAGGCAGGAAAATCCAGGGAGCAATGTGCTTAAATCTTAGTGGCAAAAATGTTTCAAGAATGAGCAAATGATTAGTGGTGTCAGTGGTCAAGTGAGATGAGAATTTAGAATTTGTCAAGTCTTTGAAAATATGAAGGTCATTGGAGATCTTGACAAGATGATGTCAGTGAGTGGTAATGAAAGCTTTATCAGACAGGGTTCAAGAGAGAACGAGAAGAGCAGAAGCAGAGATGGTAACCTACGCAACTCTTTTGAGGAGTTTTATTATAAAAAGGAAGCCGAGAAGTGGAACATTAGCTGCTTGGGAGGAATCAAGGGAGGTTTTGGGGTTTTGTTTTTTAATATGGAAAAATAAGTGATTTTTATGTACTAACGGGAGCAATCTGGTAGAGAGAAAACTTGATTGGGGGTGGGGGAAATTGCTGGAGACATGGTCTCAACATACTAATCTGGATCATGACCAAAATATATACAATCACATAAGAGGCCAATTCGTGGACTATCTAGAAAATTCTGTGCCCCTTTATTTGGAGTGTTTCTGAATTCTTCACATCCACCACTATATTTAGTCCTTAGACCTCAGCTCGGTTCAAGCCACAGGTGTAGAATTTCTTCCACCAGGATATTTTATGCATTTTGATTTGCCCATGACCCATGAACCCTACAGGAAAGAATCGAACTCCTAAACATATATCAGAAATTTGGAGTTGGGGTAGTCATGACAGAAACCAGAGTACAGAGACAAGCTCCCTGGAAGAAAAGTCACCTTAAATCAAGTCTGTTATGGTGATGGGAAGGAGCACTGACTCTGCATAAAGCAGGTGGATGTGCTTGAACCCAACCTGTCCCCACTGAGGATCACATGTCTGTGCCCAGGAAGGAAAGGGCTATGTGGTTCAAAACAAAATAAAACAAACACAAACCAAACAACCCATAGTAGCTGTGTTGCTATGGTCCAAAGCCTCTCTGCTGCTAAACCTCTTTTTGTGGAATGAAAATGATTGAGCTATTAGAAGGGGAAGGAAAGGATTCTAAGCAGCTGTGGGAGAAAGAGTAGATGGTCCCAGAGGAGTTGGAGGTCAAGGACAGTTTGTTGCCACTATGGAGTGCCAGTGCAGACCTTTGCCACGTGGTGGATGGTACAGGGGGCTTTAGAGTAGATCAGAACAGCTTCAGTCAAGGGCTGAGAGCAGCAGCTCATATATTATCTGTCACAACCTTTCCTCCAGAAGACTAGAAAAACTAGAGAGACAAGCTAGGAGAAGGAATCAAATATTGCCATTTGGGAGGTAGGGCCTGGTGACCCGGTAAGTAAACTGGGGCAAACTGCCAAGCATCGTTACCTAGGATTCACATATTGCATTTAAAACAACTTTGGAAGGTAGGTATTGTTATCCCTGTTTTACAAATGGGTTTAGGATGGTTAATGATTTGTTAAGGCCTCCTGGTTAGTAAGCTGGAATGCAGACACACTTTTGTCTGGCCCCAAGTCCATGCCCTGCTGCTCCCACACATCAGAACCATCATATTACACCAAACACCACACTCTAAAATCTCCCAGTGACTGGGGTCTTTAGAATTTACCCTGCCCTTGCACCCAGGAGGGGCCTAGCTCTAAGATCCATGCCTTTCATGGAAACCTGGGTGCCGATTCTTGCTGGAATGGCATTTCTTTCCAAATCTCGTTGCATAACCCCATAGATTATTTTAGAAAGTAAAAAGTAAGGCCACTCCTTAACGGAAGGTGTTGTCGCTTTGCCAACAACAATTATGAAAATAAATGTGGGGGAATTTTCCATCAATTTAGGGCATTCATTCTCAGCAGAATTAATACCCCTCCCAAGAGGGCAAAAATTGGTTCTTGCAGAGGCAGGAAATCTTACTCTTTTTATGTCTAAAGCACAGATGTATGTACAGTGCATATGCATTCACACAGTATACCTGTGTTATTAAAATTCACAGGTAGGAGATTAGGGAAAAAGTGTCTAAAAAGGCCCTTGGGGGGCAAAAATGAAAAAAAGATGCATGAGAGGTGTGAGCTGGGTAAGAATGTTGAGTATATACTATGTGCCAGAGACAAGATTCTATTGATTTTAATCAATTATGGATACTAATAACCTGAGAATGTTTTGAGCATCCTCTTTTCCATTACTCTTTCCTCACTTTCAATAGCCTTTTTAAAATTTTTTAAAAATTTTGTCTTTATTTATTTTTTAATGTTACATTAAAAAAATGTGAGGTCCCCATATACCCCCCACCCCACTCGTCCCACTCCTCCCCCCATAACAACACCCTCCTCCATCATCATGGGGCATTCATTGCACTTGGTGATTACATCTCTGAGCATTGCTGCACCTCATAGTCAATGGTCTTGGCTTTTGATAGTGACGTTGAGTTGTGAGTGAATAGAGACAGGAACCACAGTTCCCAACTCTTGAAAAAAGCCTCAGTGAGAGATTCTGCAACATCTTTAAGAAGTTAGTCCTGCTGTTGCTGATAGGGCCATTTCTAGGTCTCAGGTTGTTTCATTAGCTTGTTAAAATGGATTTAAGAACTTCTTTCTCTAAATGGTTTTAGCCATGTCCGACAATCTCTGTTATGGATTATATGGGATTACAAACTCAAATATCTGTGGGGATCACACAGCGAAGCAGCCTGAGTGTAGGACAAGAGGCAAGGAGAGATTGGGGCAACGTGGAGACTTGATGTCTCATCTGAAGTGCGTGGCTCCTCCTCAGGGCCACAGACTGCAATCCCAGGAGGCTGTAGAGTCAGGATCTTTAAAAGCCAGAAATCACAATTTTATGTCAGTTCTTCAGGGTCTTTTCTCATAACTTTATTTTGAAAATTAAAAAATATATATAAAAGCTGAAAGAATTCCTGCATACTCTTAGCTAGATTCATTTACCAACTGTTAGAATTTTGCTGCCTTTCCTCCTAGCCCCCTCTTTTTCCTCCTCTCTTCCTTCCTCCCTCCCCCTGCCACCATGTTTTTGGTTGAACCAATTGAGGGTAGGTTGCAGACATTATGACATTTCTCCTTAAGTATTCAACATCAATCTCCTAGAACAAAGACATTCGTCAACATAACCATAATACGTTTTCCACACTCAAAATTTATCACGGATGCAATACTATAATATACAGTCCATGTTCAAATTTCTCACTGCCCCATAATAGTTATATAATATATGCACATACACACACACACCTATGACCTATATAAATATGTATGTTATATTTTAAATCTAATCGGTGACCACACATTACTTTTACTTGTCACACATCTCTAGTCTCCTTTAATCTAGAACAGTTCCCTGCCTTTTAGTTCTTTTTTGTCTTTCATGATTTTCATGATATTGGCATTTTTGAGGAGTCCAGGACAATTGTTTCCAGAATATCTCTCAACTTAGATAGTTTTGCTTTTCCACATGTTTTGATACAGGTTCAGTGTTTTCATCAAGAGCACACACAGGTGAGGCTCAGTTCATTGCCATAGTTCCCATGAGGAGGTACCTGGTGTAGTTTGTTCTGTAACTGGTGCTAAAAAATTTAATATCTTTTTTTTTTTTTTTTTAAAGATTTATTTATTTATTTAAATCCCCCCCTCCCTTGGTTGTCTGTTCTTGGTGTCTATTTGCTGCGTCTTGTTTCTTTGTCCTCTTCTGTTGTCGTCAGCGGCACAGGAAGTGTGGGCGGCGCCATTCCTGGGCAGGCTGCACTTTCTTTTCACGCTGGGCGGCTTTTCTCACGGGTGCACTCCTTGCGTGTGGGGCTCCCCCACGCGGGGGACACCCTTGCGTGGCACGGCACTCCTTGCGCGCATCAGCACTGCGCATGGCCAGCTCCACACGGGTCAAGGAGGCCTGGGGTTTGAACCGCGGACCTCCCATATGGTAGACGGACACCCTAACCACTGGGCCAAAGTCCGTATGGGTCTGCCATAGCTCTCATTTGTAAATAACCATTTTCCCCTTTACAATTAATAAATAATCTGTGGGGTGATACTTTGAAACTGTATGAGTACTTCTTTCCCAAACAGCTTTCACACAACGGTTTTCATCCATTGATGATCCTTGCCTGGATCAGTTGCAGTAAGAGTTATTGTAAAATGATGATTTCCTATAATTCTGTCTACAGTCATTTATCAACACTGTTCTGTAAAAGGGAGCTTTTCTTCACTTCCTATAGTCACCTTTTAGTAGCACGATCAATTCATGGATTTTTTAAAAAAATTCAACATATTATAAACCCTCACTGTCATTATTCCTTTTGATTCTCAAATCATCCCACATTTGTCCATTTGGAGTTCCTGCAAGGCAGCTCCTGTGTTCTGACAGATATCCATCCTTTGAGCATTTCTTTACTTTGTGGCACAACAAAATGTTTTAAGCTTATCTTATCTTTTCCTGCAAACAGTCCTGTAATTGGCCATTTCTCCAAGGAGTCCTGGTACCTTTTAGTAAGAATGAAATTTCCTGACTTTTAAATGTTAACAAGTAAGTTTTTAAAAATTTAAACACGATTCAGTCCAAACAAAACACATCTGCACACAACAGTTTTAAGCCTCTGTATTTTACAACTTTCATTTTATACAGATGGTTTCATTAGAGACTAGCAGAGATGTGGCTGTTGATGTTCATTACTAATCTGTAGAGAGATGCTGGGAGTTTATATAACGTGGTTGTCAATGGCATGGAAGACAAAGCAGGGCATTCCTTTGCCCATAATGATAGAGACTGAACACATTCGCCTTATCATCATCTCTTGGTATTTGTTCAACAAGTGCAGACCTGTTAAATTTCTTTCTTTTTTTTTTTTTTTTAAGATAATATGCTAACTGCAAATAGTAACAGACTGTTTTGTTTATTGAAGAATTTTTTGGCTTAGCTCACAATGTGTTTATCTAGAAAGATTGTGTTCCTGCTGTGTAGTGAACTACTAAGTAATAAAGCTGCCAAGCAAATACTTCAAGAACAAAAGAAACAGAAATCAGCAAACTGACATATTACCTTCTGATGGACACCCAGTGTGTACCTCTTCTGAGTACATAGCACTATGTACTAAAAGCCCATATACATGTCCTACCATGCATCTTAAACTTCAGGAAATAAAATGTGGGGCAGGAGGAGGCAGGATAAAGTAATTTTATGATTCACATTGAAAAAATAGTAATTACTTTATTGACTTTTTTGCCACTTAAATTATTGTTATTTCCAGTAAATGAAATTTCTAAATAGCAGCCTATATTACCTACTGTTGTTCTAAAACCTACAAACCATACTAGAAGGTATATAGAATGGAAAAATTTTTAAATGGGCCAAGCTTGTGTCCTTTCACTTTACATTTTTTTCTTGTTTTAATTCACCTTTTTATTTAGCAGGATTAATGGTTTGGGCACAAATCTGCTTTCAAAGGGCATATTTTCTTGCTAATTGTTAACTTTCTTTATGGCTTATTAACTTTAAAAGCCCTTTAATAAAAATACTGTTGGGTAAAATTGCCTGGTTGAAAATCTTTGAACTCCACCTTTCTTTTTGTTGGAATAGTGACAGGTAAGAGTTTCTAAACCAACAGATGCTTTCAAGCACCCATTAAAACAAATAATTTACTTTATAACTCTCAGAATGTTCCTGCATTAATATATGTGTTGAATGGGTAAATATTAATTGAAAGTTGGAGGAATGGGTATTCTAAATATTAGTTGTCTGTGTTAATTTTCATTTTGGCCATGTTTGTCTAATACTATTACTTCTTTCATAGTACTTTTCACATATTTGATTAGTCACTAAAATGCATTGTACACTGTGAGCCTCGTTGGCCTATGCTGGGCCTTGGGAGGAAATGGACTCAGATCAGGTCTCTCTGGCTGGAGACCAGCCTGGCACATTCTTTTCTCCCCATGTGGTCTGCAGGGAACCTAAACTAAACAAACCTCCGGCACCCAACCTCTTCGCCTTATGAGTCCAGCTCTTTCAATACTACATTTTCCTTCTCCAGCCATCCCAGCACCAAGACATTAGCCAGGGTGACTTCTTGAGGGTTCTTGGCATTTGGAGAAAATGCTGAATCAAGGCGGCTTCCCTTCATCAAAAGAGTCTTGTTACAGAAGGATTTCTCACCAACAGAGTGGACTGAGGAACATTTCCCCGCCAATGGTGATCATAGTAAAAATCTAGATAGCTTCTTAAATTCTAGTAAAGAGTATCTTCCCCAAAGCTGATTCTATCAACTAGCTCTTTGAAGCTAACTTCAAAATAGTTATCTTGGTGTTACAATATAGTGCAGGGACTTATGCAATTATTTTTAAGCTATTTGTATGATAAAGTAATATGTGCTGGTGTAAAATTGAAAAAGCTTGAAGATACAGAAGAATGTAAAGGGAAAAGGAAGTCTTCCTCACCCTTCACTCCCCAATCCCATTGCCCCCCAAGCAGCCACAGTTTCTCATGAATCCTTCCAGAAGATTCCTGTGCTTGA
Source organism: Dasypus novemcinctus (assembly GCF_030445035.2). NCBI lineage: Eukaryota > Metazoa > Chordata > Mammalia > Cingulata > Dasypodidae > Dasypus > Dasypus novemcinctus. The sequence continues at coordinate 61,705,506 of NC_080675.1, forward strand.
ACGAGAACATATATTTCTCTTTTTTTTTAAAAAAAAAAGATACAAACATTATACTATATACTATCTTGTAATTTCCTTTTTATACCTAATATATCTCAGATATCTTTCCAAGTCAACAATATAGACATGCCTCACTCTTTTTAACAGTTTGGAATAGCTCATCATTTGAGTGTACTATAAAGTTCTAGAATTTATTTAACTAATTACCTGTTGACTGACATTGATGTTTTTCCAATGACCAACCATGTACACATAAATCTTAGCACATGGGAGAGCATCTTGGGGAGAGGAAGCATGATGTCCACAAGTGGAGTGCTTGGAATGAAGATGAGAGAGGTCAATCCCACTTCCACTCCTGGTTCCCAACTCATGGATTCTAGCTATTGGGGACACAGCAGCATGTGTTAACTGCTGGATCAATGCATATACCATGCCTGGAGGACAAGACTGTAACCTCAAAGGGTTATTAGGCTGAAATATAAAGAACCAGTGGATCTCATGGCCATGTACTAATTATCATGCCTCCTTTGCTGTAAAATGGGCATCTTGGTCAGATGTCATGTGACTTTCCATGTCAGTAAAACAGATGTTCTGTAAGCCCTTGGATTATGGTGCAAGGCAGGAAAGGTAAAACCTGTATTTAGATTAAGTATCAATTTCAGTGAAGACAAATAGCTGCCCCCTTCATATAACAGCTGGTCTCCTTAAATGAGAATGCATATTAAGGCTCAGCATCCATTCTCTTTTAACTCTATTTTGAAATAATTTCAAATGTATAGGATAATTACCAAAAAACTACATACCCCATACAGAGAACTGCAACATACCCTCACCCTCTACCTGATAACCAGATCTACCAATTTTAACATACTTCCACCTTTGCTGTATTATTTTTACTATCTATCTGTCATCTTTTTATCCGTCTATTTTCTGGACATTTGAGAGCAGGTTGCACATATCATAATCCTTGAACACAATACTTCCATGTACATTTCCTGCAAATAAGGATATTCACCTATGTGTAGTTATCAAGTTCTAGAAATTTAACATTTTATAAAGCTTACAGTCTATATTCCAAATTTTTATGCCCCAGTAATTTCCTTTTAAGTCTTTTCTCTTCATTCTTAAATCACATCCCATATCATGTATTTCATTTAATTGTCATTATCTCTTTAGTTTACCTTCCTTTTTTAAAATTCAGAAACATATATACAACATAGATCTTCCCATCCCAACAAGCATACCATTCAGTGGGATTAGTTACATTCACAATGTTGCATATCCTCCCCACCATCCATTCCTAGAACTTTCCCTTCACCCCAAACAGAAACCCTGCACTCATTTTGTATTAACTCCCCATTATACCTGCCCCTCACCCCTGGCAACCTGAATTCTACTTTCTTTCTCTACGAGTTCACATATTCTCTCATTTTCTTGTGTGGTTACCATGGTGCTTAAATTTAGCATCCTAAATCTGTAATAATATATTTGCTTTGATAACAACTGAACTTCAATTCATACAAAATGTATGTTCTTATACTCTTCTATCCCCCCACCTTTATGTAGGTCTTGTCACATATTACATATTTATACATTGAGAGTCAAAAATCATTGATTTATTATTTCATTTTATGTGTTTGTCTTTTAGATCCTATAGGAAGTAAAAAAGTGGAGTTACAAATAAAAAATTCAATAGTTCTTACCCATGCCATTATCTTTACTGGAGATCTTTATTCCTTCATATGGTTTCAGTCAATTGTCTAGCATCCTTACCTTTCAACCTGCAAGAACTCCTTTCAGCATTTCTGTAGTGCTAGTCTATTGGTAATGAACTCCCTAAGCCTTTTTGTATCTGGGAATGCTTCAAATGTCTCCCTCATTTTTAAAAAAAGATTTATTTATTTCTCTTCTCCCCTTGTTTTGTGCTCACTGTTTGCTCCCTGTGTCTGTTCTTGTGTGCATGTATTCTTTTTTGGAGGCACTGGAAACTGAACCCAGGAATTTCCATGTGGAAGGGAGGCATCCAATTACTTGAGCCACCTCCACTCCCTGCTTGTTGTGCCTTTCATTGTGTTACCTCATCGTGTCTCTTTATTGTATCATCTTGTTGCATTGTCTTGTTGTGTCTGCTTGCTCTGCCAGCCCGTTGTGTCAGCTGGCTGTCTTGCTTGTCTTCTTTAGGAGGCACTGGGAACCAAACCTGGACCTCCCATGTGGTAGGTGGGTACCCAGCTACTTGAGCCATATCCACTTCCCTTTCTCCCTAATTTTTAAAAAAATATTTCTTTTATTTTATTTATTCTCCCGTCCCCCTCCCCCATCACTTGCACTCACTGTCTGCTCTCTGTGTCCATTTGCTGTACATTCTTCTGTGTCTGTTTGTCTTCTGTTCGGGTCTTCTCTTTGGAACTGATCCTGGGATCTCCAACATGGGAGAGAGGCACTCTATCACTTGAGCCACCTCAGCTCCCTGGTTGTGTCACTCATTGTCTTTCCTCTCTGGATCTTTTTTCTTGCATCATCCTGTTGCATTAGCTTGCGGTGCGGGCCAGTCTTCATGGTACAGGCCAGCTCACTGCAGCACAGGCCAACTCACCTTCACCAGGAGGCCCCAGGAACCAAACCTGAGACCCCCCCATATGGTAGACAGAGCCCAATCACTTGAGCCACATCCACTTCCCTCTTCTCATTTTTGAAAGATAGTTTTGTCAGTTATAGAATTCTTGGTTGGCAACTTATTGCTTTTAGCACTTTACATATGTCTTTCTACTGCCTTCTTGTCTCTCTGATTTCTGATGAGAAATCAGCGTGTAATCTTATCAAGGTATCCTTGTATGTAACAGGTTGCTTCTCTCTTGAGACTTTCAGAATTGTCTCTTTATCTTTGTCATTCAACAGTTTCATTATAACATGGTGCAATGTGGGTCTTCTGGGATTTATCTTCTTTGGAGTTCATTGAACATCTTGGATGTTTATATTCATATCTTTTGTTAAATTTGGGAAGTTTCAGCCATTGTTGCTTTGAATATCCTCTCTGCCCTTTCTCTTTCTTCCTTTTCTGAGATCCCTACAATTTGTATATTGGTACACTTGATAATATCCCACAAGTTCCTCAGGCTCACTTCTTTTCATTCTTTCCTCTTTCTGCTCCTCAGACTGATTCATTTGTCTTATCTTCAAGTTCACTGATTCTTTCTTATGCCCTCTGGGTAATTTAAAAATTTCTGTTACTATGGTCTTCAATTCTGTTTGGTTCCTTTTTCTTTTTCATAATTTCCATCCTCTATTGATTTTCTTTTTAGGTTCATCTGTCATTTTCTGATTTTCTTTAGTTCTTTATCCATGTTTTCCTTTAGCTCTTTGATCATTTTTAGGACCATTTTTAAAGTTTTTGTCTGGAATGTCCATGGTCTGATCCTCCTCAGAGATGGGTTCTAAGGGTTACTCTGCTCCCTCCAGAACCAGGGCCAACCATCGTACTAAGAGCATGAGCTGGCTCTGCTCTAAGCTGGTGTGGGGTTGGGAAAGGGCCAAGGGAGGAAGCAGACTTGGCCCAGTGGTCCGTCTACCACATGGGAGGTCCACAGTTCAAACCCCGGGCCTCCTTGACCCGTGTGGAGCTGGCCCATGCGCAGTGCTGATGCACGCAGGGAGTGCCCTGCCACACAGGGGTGTCCCCGCGTAGGGGAGTCCCACGTGCAAAGAGTGCACCCTGTAAGGAGAGCCGCCCAGCGCAAAGGAAAGTGCAGCCTGCCCAGGAATGGCGCCACACACACGGAGAGCTGACACAACAAGATGATGCAACAAAAAGAAACACAGATTCCCAGTGCCGCTGATAAGGATAGAAGCCGTCAGAGAAGAACACACACAGCGAATGGACACAGAAAGCAGACAACTGGGGGGAAAGGGGAGAGAAATAAATAAAAAATATTTTTAAAAAAACAACAAAGAAAGGGCCAAGGGAATGGAGGTGACTCAAGTGATTAGGTGCCTTCCTCCCATATTGGAGATTCCTTATTTGGTTCCCGGTGCCTCCCAGGAAGGAAGGAAGAAAGGGAGGGAGGAAGGGAGGAGAGAGAAAGGACCAACCAGGGTGTCTAGAGATCCTACCACTTTTCATTAGCCTTTTTCTTGATTTAATGCTCACTCTGTTACTGCAATCCTTTAACTGTTTTCTGGGGCTTTGAGAAAGGTGTTTCTGCCAATTCTTGTTGGTTGTTCATAGCTTCTATGGGGGGTGGAGCCTTGAAGCTTCTCACTCGATTGTCTTGGTTGGGGTGGACCTCAGCATCCATTTCTGCTGCTGGCATGATGAATACTCGGCAGCAATAGTAGCTAGATCAGTTTTGGAAAGGGGGAGATATTGCTGTTTGGCCATGTAAAACTCCATCCCTGTAACTTTGGCTACTCTGTTCATGGATCAATTGTCCAAGCATTGGGGTGGCCAAGGACAGAGCAGGTTGATACTCACTAGTTAAGACAACCTCTCCACCTGATTGCTGAATGATTCCAGTGTATGCTCTCTGGTGGGTATTAATATGAGGTCTAGAGATCTTCTTACTTTGTGTCCATTCCCACAGGTATGATGTATACCTCTTTTCCCATGTCCTTCCTGATCTCTAATCTTTCAGGGTCGCTCCTTCCAGGCTCCTGACCGACCAGACAGGCTATTTGCAACTACCCAGATGTCCATCTAAGTCTGAGTTTCCTTCTCCCTCCATCTAAAGTGAACTATCAAATGCACTGCCTGAAGTTCCGCTCAATGGGAGGATTCCTTTTCACCATTATGCTCCCTCCATCTAAAGTGAATTATCAAATGCACTGCCTGAAGTTCCGCTCAATGGGAGGATTCCTTTTCACCATTATACTTCAAGGCCTCTACTGAGTAGGGATATAGTATGGTGGCAGTCCATTTTCAGCTAGTGCCAATGTTATGAGCTGACCCATCTGTGAGCTGAGATTTTTCTCTTTCATTACTTGCAAACTAAAAATTGAACCATACATTTAAGTTGAGGGAAAGGCAACAATACAAGAAGAGAGATGACAAAGGAAAATGGATCTTCATGTAAATTGCTTGTTCTTTCTGAACCTGGTATAGCCTGATCCTGAATGTAAAGTTTTCCTAGTACAATGGATTGCTGCAGTGTCCATTCTCCTTCTGACAGTGGATCTCAATCATCTGCTCACAATGTGCAGCTCTGGGTCACATGTTCACCTGATGTCCATTGTCAAGTGTTCAGTCTCCTGTGGCCCACTGGCACCCCAAGAGCTGGACACCATTTAGTGTTATTGGGCCTGCTGAGTCATATGGCCTGAGTGGTAGGGCAGGTTTAACACGCAGCAGAGTCTTCTTTTGCTCTGAATCCAACTCAAAACTGGCAGCTCTCCAAATCCTCTGGTTAAATTAGACAGAGCAGTATTACCTACGATTACATATGCCACCTCCAAAATTAAAAAAGACCAACCAAGCGGAATGTCTCTTTTTTAGTGTTAGGAAATTCCAGGGGCAACAATCTGTCTGATACTTTGAAGGTATATTACTTTCCTAGGTAACAAATCACCACAAATAGTGTTGCTAAAACAACAGAAACATATTCTCTCACAATTTCTTTTCTTTGGAGCCTAGAAGTCCGAAGTCAAGTGATCAACAGGATGGATCCTAATGGAAGCACTGAGGGAAAAACTGCCATGCCTCTCTCTTACCTTCTGGTAGTTGCTGGTTATCCTTAGTATTCCTTGGTTTATAGACATATCACTCCAGTCTCTGCCTTATCTTTACTTGGACTTCTTCCCTGTGTGCCCTCTGTGTTTCTCTTTTAAAGACACCAGTTATTGGATTTAGGACCCATCCTAATCCAAGATGATCTCATCTTAACCTAACTAATTACATATGCAAAACCCTATTTCCACATAGGAAATTCTGAGTTTCCCAGTGTACATGAATTTTGGGTAACCCTATTCAACCCACTACAGAGAGAGTGTCTCAGCATGCCCAGGCCCTAGAACATCACCCACATGCCATGCTCCAGAAGATGTTCTCCTACCCTCTGCTGCATGTGTTTTAATTGCATATCCAAAGTACTTGCCATTTCCTGCTCGTTAGGAGGGCCAGTTAGCACAAAGTCATCAATACTGTGAACCAGCATGATGTTCTGTGGATTGTCAAGACAATCAAGCTTCCTGTGAACTATTTTGTGACAGAGCAAGAGAGTTAATATAGCACTTGGGCAAGATAGTGAATGTCTTCTGCTCTCCATTCCACAAGATGTGAACTGTTTTTGATCCTACTTACTGATGGGGATTGGAAAGAACTAAGTCCAGATAATAGCACCTGTCCAGTGCCAAAGGCTGTGCAGCTCTGTTCCAGAGAAGATACCACATCTGGCCTAGCAGCTGTAATTGGAGCTGTGATTTGGTTGAGTTAATGGTATTCTACCAGGTGAATTAAATAGGGACAGCATGAGGGCCATCACACTGTATCCTTTAAGTCTTTAATGGTGATACTAATCTCTGCAGTTTCTCCTGGGATGTGGTTTTGCACCTAAATTACCATCTTGGCCAGGGCTTGGCAGGGGGGGCAGTTTCGGGGACTTCTACTTGGCCCTTCTACCTTATTGTCTCTTCCTTCACAGTTCAGGAAACTAACGTGGAGGCCGTTCAGTGTATCCATCGCAATTACGCCTTTGGGAATCAAAGGAAGATCCATGGACCTAATAGACCCAATGTGAGGCAGTACTATCTAACCTTGGATTCCTAGGTCTCAGTGCCAGTTCAGACCTTGTAACTATATTTTGAATATTTCCTTTTCCCCAGTTACTCTAGTAAAAGACCACAGATCCCTTTGGAGAAGATTAAGGAATACTTGTTGTGGCATTGCAGGATTCTTCTTCCAGGGGTCTAATCAATAGCATTTGTCTGTGAACTGATTTAGATCCAGCAACTGGGTGGGGAATTGCGATTTTCCATTGGAGTAGCCAACATCAACCTTCTGCTTACCAGTTTTCTATTTCTTCTGATAATACAAGTCAAGTAAAAAACTATCCAGCTGCCCCTTTTTCTTACCATTGTGAATTCCTATCTGTGCAATAGCACAGGTTTCTGGGAACTAAGACATCCTGGATTTGCTTGGTCTCTGCCACACTTGAATCTTACCACTTCCGGTGGAACCAGATAACCTCATTCCATGGTGGCATCACCAGCCTACTGAGGGCTACCCTGCCCACTCCAGCCTACAGAGGACAGCTACCAGTGAGCTTCTTAAAGATGCCAGTGATCTCCTCACCTGTGCCTTCCTTACTGCTTTAGTGGAGGGAGTATCCTCTGAGCCATCCAAGAAAACATAATCAGGTGATGCATCCATTCTAATAATTCCACCTCTTTGAGTTCCCAGATCCCTTCCTCAATACACTGACAAAGCAGTTCCAACATCTCCACCTTATCTATTAAAAGCCATCATTGCGCTCAGCCTTCAATGAGCCATTCCAGCAACATATTTAAGACTGTCTCCAGGTGTCTGTTCAGATTTAAGTCCCAAGTCTTGGGACAGTGCACCCATATCAATGAATTTTCCCCTATCCAGCCTTATATTTCACCACTGCCATGGTCCAACACCCTCAAGATTCCTGCTGATATATATGGCCAAGGTCTTATAATTCTTTGAGTACAGTTATTTCCTCCTGGAGTAGGAACTATATTGCCCTGCTCAGACATTGCTACAACCTGATCCTAGTTATAGGTCTGTATGTCCTGGAAGAAGGTGGAGATGGAATCTAAGGAGGACAAGAATTTTCTGGAAGGCACCTGCCTCAACTATGGTGTTTTAGTCTGCCAAAGAGGTGCTGGTGCAAAGTACCAGAAATCTGTTGGCTTTTATAAAGGGCATTTATTTGTGGTAAAACCTTAGTTACAAGGCCTTAATGAGTCCAGCCCAAGGTTGCTCTCTCACAAAACCAGTTGCCACAGTTGACATAAGATGGTTACTGATCTCTGCCTGGTTCTCCTTCCTGGGCTTCCCCTCTCTCCTGGCACAGGGCTCGTGTCTTTCTGGGCTTTCTATATCAGCTGCAAACAATGAGGCAAGTGGCTTATTGCTCCCCAGGGCCCCAGGATCAAAAATGACAGAGCTCTCTTTCTTCCTGTGTGTCCTCTTGAATGAATGTCCATTTACATCGGCCCACCAAGGGGGTGGGGACTCAACCTGTGTCACGCCCTGACATGGTTGAATCAAAAGCTCTGAATTAATTTTATCAAATAAACTTAATCCTTTGAATTTAATACAATCAAAGGGTATCACGCCCAGAGGAATAGATTAGCATATCTTTCTCTTTTTTAGATTCATAAATAATATCAAACTGCACATGTGGTATTTGCAGGGTCTCCATGTACAGGAAGCATCTCACCTTTGACAGGGTAGTAGAAGCTACTTCTCACAGCCCAGAGGATTCAGGAAATTTGAAGGCTCAAGATTTTCTGGTTCATTCCCCAAATGTCTCTATCCCAGATTTCAAGATTCCATTCTTTTCTTGCCTTAGCCCTGACCTTGACACAAGAGACCTGTTGTAACTCTTTGTAACTCTGCTACTCTTCAAGTTAAGTCCTGAGGCTAATTTTCAGCACAGTCTCTCCTGTGGCTGGCAGGAGATAAATGTCTCTCTCTTTTTTAACAAATCAATTTTATTGCTACATATTAATAAAGCATAAATCCATCCAAAGTGCACAATCATTGCTATTTGGTATAACCACATAGTTGTGCATCCATCGCTTCAATAATTTATTAGAACATTTTCATTATTCTAATAATAATAATAATAAGCCAACAAAAAAACTCATCACCTTCTCAGTCTCTCTATGCTTACCTTGCTATGTATAGCTGCTGTTCTGTTTCCATCTCTCTAGTTTATTAATATTTATATTTTGTAAAAATAGTCTCATATATGCAATATTACCCATATTTGAATTTCACATGAGGTTTCACCATGTTATACATCCCTTGTTACTGTAAACCACTGTCATACCCACGTAGTAGGACTAGTTACAAACACTATGATGTGCCTTCACCATTTCTTTTCAGATAAATGTCTCTTTAAATACTTCCAGAGAAGGCTAATGACTCCCACAGTGTGCCTTCAGTTGCTAGGTGGCTAACCTGCACCTGTCATTTCCTCTTTTCTGTTTTTAATGATTCTAAAGCTGTTAACAAAAGCCAGCTCACTCCATAATCCCCATAATTATCACTCATACTCCATGCTGCTCATGTTGCTTATGCCACTGCTGTTGCTTTAGCCAATGCTTCACCTTCCACTGAAAACCACCACTGATGAAAGTTGCTCTGCTATAGCACACCAAGAATTCCTCCCACCCCACTTACCGCCAGCAGCGGGGTCCTTATTGCCATCTGATTGGTAATTGATCCAATACCAGAATCCCATCCTGAAGATCTGCTATCTAGGGCCATTTCTGGTACTAACTCTTTCAGGTCACCTCTCAGAAAGTAAAGTCTGAGACCAGGGACTGTGGGTTAGTATTTTATTTTGGGACTTGATGCCAGGGAACAGAATAGGGGAAGGTAAAGAGGAAAAGCTAATGCAAGGGGCAATGGGAGCTCATCCTACTGGATCTCTCCAGGGGCGCTGTGGAATATACCTCCGAATTATCCACTGAGAAACAGAAGAGAGGCGCATTTACCCACAACTTCCTGTCCCCTTGGTTCAAGGATTCGCCCGCACCCCTTGAGATACTAACTCATGTAATTGCAGAACAATTCCCACCAGCATCCCATACCTTGCATGCGAGAGGCCCTGGGGCAGAAAACAAAAGATAGATGGTGCAGTTGAGGGGACATGCTGTCAAGAGTGCATCTGCACAAAACTGGTTGGCGCAGCAAAGGTTAAATTAAAAGATGGCCAAGGGGAGCAGATGTAGCTCAGTGGCTAAGTGCCTGCTTCCCATATACAAGGTCCTGGGTTCAATCCCCAGTAACCTCCAAAAAAAAAAAAAAAAAGAGATGGGCCGAAATAATAATGTGAAGTGGTGGGACACAGAGGTCACTAAAACACTAGTCTCTGTCCTGTTCCTCAAACATTTCAGGCAGGATCCCAAATAGGAACCTTTGGAATGGTATCTAGTATTTCTTTATTTATTTTGCTCAAATTTTCCCAGCTTTGGCCATTGGGAGCTTTTTCAGTAGGTTCCTGTGTCCCTTTGAAATATCCCTGTCAATGTAGTGTTAGGAGGTTTTGGGTTTTTATTGTTTCTTTTTTGAGAACTTCCTACTCTCTGGCACTACAATATGCTCCAGGCTTACCTTGTGTATCTTTCCTTACCACATCCTAGATTGAGTCATTTCTCCAAAGAGCCCTGGATACTTATTTTAGAGAATATTAGACAAAGATCAGGCAACTGGGTGTGCTCACTATTACTGGGTATGATTGCTTCTAGATTCTCTCAGCTGACAGAGCAAGGAAATATATGTGTATATACATGTCTATACTTATTTCCATATATAAACGTCTTTATCTATATCTGTATTAAGCTAATACAGGTTTGTACTGCTGTCTCTAACTCTAATCCATCATTACATAGACCATTGTACCTACTCCCTTTGCTTATCTGTAAACTTCTGTTCCAACGTTTGTTGAAAAGACATCTTGGTTGCTTCCAGTTTTTGGTGATTATGAATAAAGCTACTATAAACATTTGTGTGCAGATTTTTGTGTGGGCATAATTTTTAAATCAGTTGGGTAAATACCTAGAAGCATGACTGCTTGATCTATGCGAAGACCAGGTTTAGCTTTGTAAGAAACTGCCAAACTGTGTTCCAAAGTGACTTTACCATTTTACATTCCCACCAACAATGAATGAGAGTTCCTGTTGCTCCATATCCTTGACAGCATTTGGCATTGTCGCTTTTATTTTTATTTTATTTGGATTTTAGCCACACTAATAGGTGTGTAGTATGGTATCTTGTTGTTTTAATTTGCAATCACCTCATGACAAAAGACGTTGTGGGGAAGCGGACTTGGCCCAATGGATAGGGCTTCCACCTTCCACGTGGGAGGTCCACGGTTCAAACCCTGGGCCTCCTTGACCCGTGTGGAGCTGGCCCATGCACAGTGCTGATGCGTGCAAGGAGTGCCGTGCCACACAGGGGTGTCCCCTGCATAAGGGAGCCCCACGCTCAAGGAGTGCTCCCCATAAGGAGAGCTGCCTAGCGCAAAAGAAAGTTCAGCCTGCCCAAGAATGGCTCCGCACACATAGAGAGCTGACACAAGATGACACAACAAAAAGAAACACAGATTCCTGGTGCCGCTGATAAGAATAGAAGCGGTCACAGAAGAACACACAGCAAATGGACACAAAGAACAGACAAATGGCGGATGGGAAGGGAGAGAAATAAATAAAAATAAATAAATCTTAAAAAAAAAGATGTTGTGCACCTTTCATATACTTCTTTGGTATCTGTATATCAGAAAAGCTGTCTGTTCAAAACTTTTGTCCATTTTTAAATTGCGGTGTGTATATTTTTTCTGTGCAATTGCTAGTAAGTTCCCCTAATTGTTGTATCAATTTGCTCTCTGACCTTCATGTGTGAGAAGACCCTTGTCAGTTCTAGATGTTACCAATCTTTTAAACGTTTGTATACCTGTCAGGAAAAAAGGTAGCATCAATTTCCTGCTCTAATTTGCCTTTTTCTTACTACCAGTGAGATTGGGTATCATTTCATCACTCACATCATTTGTATTTCCTTTTCTATGTCTCACCTATTTATTTCTTTTGCCCATTTTCCATTGGGTTGTCTTTTTCTTAACAAATGCTTGACCTAAGTTTTTTTGTATTAGGAAGGATATTATTTGCCAAAACTTTAAAAAATATTTCACCAATTATTTATCTTTTGACGTTGTTTATAGTGTCTTTTGCCAAAGCAACATTAGTTTATTCTTATGTAGCTAAATTTTTCTATCTTGCCTATTTAGCTTCTGGATCTCCTGTATGGTTTAGGATATTCTCCCCTATCCAACAGTTTAACAAAGGTTCTCCTAATTTTTTTCTAGTAAATATATTGTTTTATATTTAAAAGTTAATAGGAAGGTGGGTGTGGCTCAAGTGGTGGAGCTTCTGCCTGCCATGTGCGAGGGCCTGGGTTTGGTCCCTGGGGCCTCCTGGTGGAGAGGAGGGGAGAGGGTGTGCCAGTGCCTGCGCGAGTGCCCTTGTGGTGAGTGTGAGTGCCCGCACGGTGATCCAGTGCCCACGCCGGTGCCCGGTGATGAGTACAAATGCCTGTGCGGTGATCCAGTGGCTGCGTGAGTGCCTGTGTGGTGGGCTGGTGCCCGCACGGGTGGGTCGTGCAGCAAGATGATGACACAACAAAGGAAGAATAGAGGAGGGTCGGGGTGGGGCGCAGCAGGGACCAGGAACTGATATGGTGCCATTGGTGGGGAACCTCTCTCTACATCAGGAGTCTCCAGGATCAAGTCCTGGTGAATCCTGAGGGGAGAGAATGAGCAGAGAGGACAACACAGCAACAAGGGCAGTGGGGTGGGAGGAGGGGAAGGGAGAAAAATAAGTAGGTAAATCTTTAAAAAAAAAAAAATTAAGATACCTGTATTTTCTTCTTGTATATGGGGTTGTGAGATATGGTTCTAACTTTCCCAAAGGTTAGCCAGTTTTCCCAAAACCATTATTAAATAAACCACAATTTTTGCAACTATCTTGAAGTGCTATCTTTGTCATATGTTAATTCACCTTGGATCTAATTATAGGCACCATACTGCTTCTGTCTGTACATTTCATTTTTTTCCTCAAAGATCTATGTTATTTATTTCTCTGCACCCCCATCATTGTTTATGCTTACTGTCTGCTCTCCGTGTCTGTTTGTTGTGTGCTCTCTGTGTCTGCTTGTCTTCTTTTTTGGAGGCACCAGGAACAAATCCTGGGATCTCCCATGTAGGAGGGAGGCACCCAAGTGCTTGAGCCACCTCTGCTCCCTGCTTGTTGTGTCTCTCATTGTGTTTCCTCACTGTGTCTCCTCGTGGCGTCATATCATGGCATCCTCTCATTGTGTCATCTTGTTGCATCATCTTGTTGTATCAACTTGCTGCACCAGCCCATCACATCAGCTCGCTGTCTTGCTTGTCTTCTTTAGGAGGCACTGGGAACCGAACCCAAGTCCTCCCATATGGTAGGTGGGAGTTCAATTGCTTGAGCCACATCTGTTTACTCCAGCAATTTATTGATACAGAAATGAATAGACAGGGAAGTGGATGTGGCTTAAGCAGAAGTGGCCCACCTACTACATGGGAGGTCCTGGTTCTGTTCCTGGTGCCTCCTGGAGAAGATGAGCAAGGCAGCCAGCTGGCATGATGGGTTGGCACAGTGAGCTGATGCAACAAGTTGACACAACAAGGAAACACAGAGAGACAACAAAGCGGGGAGTCAAGCTGGCTCAAGTGATTGAGCACCTCTCTCTAACAAGGGAGGTCCTAGGTTTGGTTCTTGGAGCCTCCTAAAGAAAAAAAGAGCAGACACAGAGAACTCACAGGGAATGGACACAGCAGACAGTGAATGCAAACAATGGGGGTGGGGGGAAGAATAAATTTAAAATAAATTTCTGGGCTACTGATGATGATTATGATGATAAAGATTTCAGAAGCTTTATTAAAAGTTTTACCATCTGGTAAGATAAGTTGCCCCTACTGTATTTTGTTTTATCTTGGTTTATTTTCCTTAGCTATTTTTAGACAGTTATAGTTTTATATGAACTTTTAAGTTATCTCTCTAGTTCCAAAAAATCTCTTTCAGATTTTGATCGTGATTGCATTTACATCTATATTTATTTATTAATTTATTTATTGAAGTATATTATACATAAACATACATAAACAATAAGTGTAATAATAGTTGTGAACTTACAAAACAAACATATATAACACCGTACAGGACTCTCATAACTCACCCTGCCACCAATAAATTGCATTGTTGTTAAACCTTTTTAACTAATGATTATAGAGCATTGTCAAAATATTCCCCCAACCCACGCTATTATCCTATTATTATTATCTTTATATCATTTATATATGAACATAACATATATAAACAAGTGTACAGTAAAAGTTGTGAATTTACAAAACAAACATACATATCATCATACACGGGTCCCATACATCAACCCTCCACCAACCCCTTGCATTGTTGTGAGATGTTTGTTACAAATTATGAAAGAATATTATCGAAATCTTACTACTAATTATAATACTTCTCTTACTTTTGGTGTGTTTTTCCCCCAACCCATCCTATTATTATTTTTTAATACATTTTTTATGACAGAAGTTATAAACTTATAAAACAATCATGTGTATCTACAAAATTCCCAAATAACACCCCTCCATCAACACACCACACCACACTGTGGTATAATATTTGCTACATATAAGATAATATCATCTTATTGTTACCATGTCCATAGTGTACATTTGGCTCACATTTTCCAAACTGCCTCCTTATCAACTCAGGACGTCTTTGGCATAGATACAAGAATATATTATTACTGCTAACTACAGTCCATAGATCACTCCAGCTCTATTTTCCCTATACTTCTCCACATTCCCAACACCCTGCAGTAGTGATGTACATTTGCTCTAGCGCAAAAAGGACACTCTTGCACCTGTACCATCAACCACAATTCTCATCCACCTCTTGGTTTACTGTGCCATTCAAATAGTAGATTATTCTCTAGCATTCTGTCAATTGGCATTTACAAAGCTAGGCTACCATTTTCAGCCACATCCCCATTTATAAACTAGTTGTTACTCACTATGTGTTACATCCACTCTATACATTTCCATACTTTTACAGTAAAGCTAATTAAAACTTCTACATACATTTTTAAAATTTTTATTTTAGTATTTTTTAAAGACTTATTTTTTATTAATTTCTCTCCCCTTCCCCCCTCCAATCCCCGTTGTCCTCTTTGTCTATTTGCTGTGTCTTCTTTGTCCGCTTCTGTTGTTATCAGTGGCATGTGAATCTGTGTTCCTTTTTGTTACGTCATTTTGTTGTGTCAGCTCTCCGTGTGTGCGGCACCATTCCTGGGCAGGCTGCACTTTCTTTCCCGCTGGGTGGCTCTCTTTACAGGGTGCACTCCTTGCACGTGGGGCTCCTCTTCATGGGGGACATCCCTGTGTGGCACAGCACTCCTTGCGTGCATTAGCACTGCGCATGGGCCAGCTCCACACAGGTCAAGGAGGCCCAGGGTTTGAACCGTGGACCTCCCATGTGGTAGGCAGATGCCCTAACCACTGGGCCAGTTCCGCCGCCTAATATGATTTAAAGTCTGGAGATGAGGGTTTGCCTTTCCTTTTTATGATGTTTCTGGCTATTCAGGACCCCTTACCCTTCCAAATAAATTTGATAATTGTGTTTTCAATTTTTTTTAATGCTAGTGGAATTTTTATCAGGATTGCATTGAATCTGTATATTAATTCGAGTAGAATTGACATCTTAATTTAGTCTTCCAATCCGTGAGCATGGAATGTTCTTCCAGTTTTTTAGGCCTTTATTTATTTCTTTTAACATTGAGTTGCAGTTTTCTGAATACAAGTGCTTTACGTAGTTGTTAAGTTTATTCCTGACTATTTGAGTTTTATCTGTCATATTTTATTTTGACCACTCTTTTGACATTTTTAGTTACTTTTATTGATATAGTTTTCATTTCTAGACTCTCTTCCAGGCCTCTCTCTCCTGTCTTTCATTTTCAGGCTCTAGCAGACCCTTTAGAATTTCCTGATCAACTGGTCTCTTGCTTAGAAATTCTCTCGATTTCTGTTTATATGTGAATATTCTTATCTTGCCCTCATTTTTGAAAGACAGTCTCACTGGATATAAGATTCTTGGCTGAAAATTTTTCTCTTGTAGTATCTTAAATCTTCTTTCTTCCATGGTTTCTGGTGAGAAATCAGCACTTAATCTTATTGGGTATCCCTTATATGTTATGCATTGCTTTTCTCTTGCTGTTCTCAGAATTCTCTGTTGTTGGCATTTGACATTCTGATGAGTATGTGTCTTGGAGTTGGTCTATTTGGATTTTTCAGATGGGAGTACGTTGTGCTTCTTGCACATGGATATCTATGTCCTTCAATAAGGTTGGGAAATTTCTTACCATTATTTCTTTAAAAATTCCTTCTGCCTCTTTTCCCTTCTCTTCTCCTTCTGGGACACCCATGACACATATGTTTGCATACATGTTTGCTGTCATTTATTTCCCTGAGACTTTGTTCAATTTTTTCCATTCTTTTCTTCATCTGTTCTTTTGTATGACTTTCAGAGGTCATTTCTTCAGGCTCACCAATCCTTTCTTCTCCCTCCCCAAATCTGCTATTATATGATTCCCATGTTTTTTTAATTGCAACTTTTTCATTCCCATAAGATCTGCTATTTTTCTGTGTATGCTTTCACATTCTTCTTTGTGCTCCTCCAGTGTCTTTTAATATCCTTAATCTCTTTAGCCATCTCATTGAATTTATTAAGGAGATTTGTTTGAACATCTATGATGAGTTGTCCCAATTTCTTTATGTCATCTGGAGGCTTATCTTGTTTCTTTAACTGGGCCATAACTTCCTGTTTCTTGGTATGGATTATAATTTTTTGTTGGTGTCTTGGCATCTGGATGACTAGAGGATTTATTCTGGATGCAGCTTTTCTCTTTGGTTTAGGGCTTCCTGCCCTTTCTCCCCTGCTGGTTGTGCAGTAGGAGGCAAGGTTGTAATTGATGCTATAAGCTGTGGAGGCTCTAGCTGCCTTCATTGCACCAGGAACCAGTGAAGCTTCTCTCAACTTTCTCCTTTGCCAGGGGTAAGGACAGATTCAGAGCTCTGTGGAATAATCCAAGTCATGCAGGCCGAGACTGTAGTTGCCCACAGATACTGATGAAGCTTCATGCCCCTTTCTTCCCTGTGGGGCGGGAATGCAGCTGCAAGTGTAGGCAGCAGGTCCAAGATGACTGCTGTTGCCCCAGTAGACTTCCGATTTTCAGTCTGTGCCAGCCAAAGTTACCTGCAGTTACCTGGATAGGCTGGTGCAGGGCCCATCAGCCTCCTCCCTGCCAGAGGGGGGGCTGAAGACTAGTCTAGGGCTGCAGGCTGCTCTGGGTGAAAGAAACTGGTTCCTACCATCATTGTGATTTTTGATCAGCCTGGGCTTCCCCACAGGCTAGGGACAGGGTCAAAAAGGCAGCCACCAGACTTGGGCAGATTCGCACCCCATCTGTTCTCAGGATTATATCTTAGTCAGCCAAGCCTACCAAGCAGTAGCCGAAATTGGCAGCCAACCCTCTCCTCCTCCCCTGTTTTTGGGAAATGGAGCTTCCATTTCCAGCCACAGAATAGTTCCTGGGGCAGCTTGTGCTGCCAGAGTAGGACAATCACCGGCCTCCGTGGCTTGACCGGTAATTTCCGGGAGAGGCTGGCACAGGTCCCTGTAGCTTCCTCCCTGCTGGAGGTGGCACTGGGACCTAGGCTAGAGCTGCATCTGATCTGGATAGAAAGAAGCCGGTTCCCACCAGCGCTGTGATTTTTAGTCCGCCTGCTTCCCCTCATGCCAGGCATGGAGTTAAGATGGTGGCTCCAGGCCTCTTTCTCACTTGGACAGGCTCAAACTTAAACTCTTCTGAGGATTATACTGTAGCTTGCTGAATTTACTCATCAGTAGCTGAAGTTGATGCCCAACCGTCTCTTCCTCCCTTGTTTTTGGGAAGTGGAGCTTTCAATTCCAGCCGCAGAACAGCTCCTGAGGCGACATGTGCCTCCAGCGGAGGATGGGCACTGGCCTCTGTGGCGTGGAGTGCTCTACTTATGAGTCTTCCCTGCAGACGGGCAGTCTTCTCCTTCTATTCCTTCAAGGATGTTGCAGGATGCTCTTCTGGCCTCCTGGAGCCTCAAAACAGGTACTTCAGCCAGGGCCAGGTAGCTCTGGGTGTTAGTAAACTGCCCTGTAGCAGGAGCTGACTCTAGGAGCTCCTTATTCTGCCACCATCTTGCTGGTTGTCCTACATCTATATTTATTTTTAGAAGAATTGATCTTTTTATGATATGAATTCTGATAGCATCATTTTTTCAGGATCATGCCTATACTTCTAAAGTCCTTTAGTGAGGTAAAGGCAAACTTTAGAGCTTTGTAGACCAAAAGCAAAATTGGGTCCTGCTGCAATTATCCCATACGTTGAGTTGCATGATTTAGGTGAGAGGGTTAAACTGGTGGGGAGGAAGAATGAGAGGAAATATGAACCTGGGCTCTTTCTCTGCTTCTTATTTTGGCCAGCTCTAGACCTTGATCAGTCTCAAAACCTTGAGAATGTCATAAAACATTAGTCTGGGAAGCCCTGGGAAGTAACCAGGATTATTATAAAGGAGGACACCGTTTTTACCCATTCTGGGTGAATGATAACTGATAAAGGATTTCTGTGAAGATGTGTCAAGTTTAAACATTTTTATTTTATTTTAAGAGGTACCAGGGATTGAACCCGGGACCTGGTATTTGAGAAGCAGGTGCTCAACCACTAAGCTACACATGCTCCTAAGGTCAAACATTTAAAGGCTCATAAAAAACACTGTACTGGAACATTCCCATTTGTCCTTTTGGTATATACCACAGTTTTGAGAGAAGCAGAATTTTTTTAAAATTGGAAACAGGAAATGACCATTGAGTAAAGAGTCTGCTGTTTTCCCCCAAACCACAATTTAGATAAATATCCCCCATCATCTGCAGAACTAGACCAGAGAATCCTTGAAATCTGAGGGATAAGAGATATAATTTCTATATAGTGGTCAGTCTAGAAACATGCAACCCTTAGAGTAGGGGTCATAAACCCAAAACACAAGGCAGATGTGTGAGAAATGTTTCATTTCCACAAATATACTTTTTCTTATTTGCTTATTTTTCTTATTTGCCTTGAAATTCTCTCAATTGGCAATACATTTTCTTACTTTTGAGAGAAACACAAGTATATGAACTATTCCATGTTTAATGCAAGAGTGAGGTTAAAGGGCAACTCTCGCTTGGCCTCAGTGTCACATAGTGATAGGAGTAGGTGGGAACCGTGAGGAACTGTGCACAGGCCTCGTGTAAAGTGGATCTGCTTCTCCACCCTAGCTCACTATTGCCACAGAGACTGCAGACCCAATGTTTTTTGATCATCAACATTTTCAAGAGAAGCTTGGTAACCAGGTTTTTAGAATATCATTTCCTAATCTTGAAGTGTTGGCATCTAATTCAAAATTCTTCAAAATGTCCTGGGCTGAACAGGTGAAATAATTGGCCTTAGACCAATGTAGGGCCTGAGCTTATGGGAGTGGATAGGTGGCCAATGAAGACAGGGCCGATGAAGAGGTGGCAGAAGTTGCTTGAGAAAGGTATGTAGCATTCTCAGCTCTGCAGAGGAAACCAAGTAGACCTCAGGTGAAGTTCAATCAATGAAACAGAGACCTTTTTAATTAATGTCAGAGATAATGTTCCACTTAGCAACATAATGTGAAACACCAATATTCAAAACACAAAGAGAAAATAAAAGGGAGATCAAAATAGAATAGCAGTAGCAAAGGCGGAAACATTTTACATGAGAAACCAAATCTGAGTTTGAGCAGAGCCGTGCTTCTAGATGTAGTGTAACTGAAGGACAGCAGTGACTGGCCTTTAAGGACCACTGAGACTTGCAAGTTTGGGCTAGAACAAATCAGAATGCTGAGGAGTAAGGTCAAGTCTGAGGTTTTGGCCTCACATAACTGTAAACAGGATGGAATTATACTTAAGCACTGAACTACATCTCTGTAATAAATATGGTATAATTTTATGTGTTCTAGATATTAAAATTACTGATTTGTGCAATAAACATGTTGAGCAAGCCTGAAAACTGTTCATGCATCATATTGTTTGATTCTTCTCATTTAATTCCTTCGTATGTGCCTTCAAGAAGTTCACTTCGTATTGAAGTGAACAATATGGAGCCATGATCGATAGCTCCAGGCTGCCGACTGCAAATATGGTTTGGGACCAGAGGTTGTGTCCTCTGATCTCTGCCTCCAAGGTCAGAAAAAGGGGTAAGGTGGTTTGAGATACTGAACCCCCACCCAGTCTCACTCCTGGTCTCACCACTGCACAGATGCTGCTTCTAGCAAGATCACATGCCGCCCGCCTGGGGAAGTTCACTGCGTGCCTCTCGGCTTCTCCCCTCTTGACCTTTCAGCAGCAGCATCTGTCACCGCCGACCACTTCCTCCTTCCATCACGCGCGTGCCCTTGGCATCACACTCCGCTGCCTTCTCTCTTATCTCTGGGGGCTGCCTTTCCTTTCTCCTCCGCTGCTTCCTCCTCATCCACTGCGCACATGGGGGTTCGAGTTGCTTGAGCCCCTTCCCACGCCCTCTTGCCTTCTTACTCTTACTCTTCCTGGGCAATCGCATCTATCCATGGCTTCCGTTCCACACGTAGACTTCCTGGCTTTTCACTTCAGCTCAAATTCCAGTTGACTTGACACTCCAATTTGGTATCTCAGACTCCATGTTCCAAAAACAAGAGTTTCTTCCACCAAAACCCGTTCCTCCTTTCACTCCACCATCCATCCAGTTGTACAAACCTTTGTGTCATTCTTGACACCTCCCATTCTCGCATCCCTCACATCCAGTCTACCACTACATCCTGACTATGCTAACAACAAAATATATCTCAAATGGGTGACTTTTCCTCCATCTCCCTTGCCACTGCCCAGATCCAGGCCACCGTGATCTTCTCTCTACCCACAGGCTCTTTGCTGCTCTCCTCTCATCCATTTTTGTATATTCCAAACCAGTCAGACCCTGCAGCCAGAGTGAGCTTCCAAAATCCCAAGTCATATTGTATATTGCATCTTGCTAAAAAATTCTCCAGTGGCTCCCCATTGCTCTTTTTTAGCAAGTTTTTTTTATTGTCTTTTTTAAAAAGATATATAGATCACACAAAGTGTTACATTAAAAATTATAAGAGTTTATTCCCATTGCTCTTAGGATGAAGTCTAATCATCTAAGCATGACCCACAAGGGGCCTGTAGGCCCTGCCTTCTGTCACTGGACTCAGTTCCACGTGCTTGACCCTCAGGCCACACCTGTCTTCCAAGACTTTAAATGTCCTGCTATATAGGTTGAATTGCTTTTTTCCAAAAGATATTTTGATGTCCTAACCCCAATACCTGTAAATATGACCTTTTTTGGAAACAGGGTCTTTGCAGATGTTATTAGTTAACATGAGGTCATACTGGAGCAGGATGGACCGTAAATCCAATGACGTGTCCTTCTCAGGAAATATGCAGACACAGTGATACACTCACAGGGAAGACGGTCATGTGACAACAGAGGCAGAGATTGGAGTGATGCAGCTATAAGCCAAGGAATGTCAAGGATTGATGGTGTGATGGTTTGAAGCTATATGTACCTGAGGAAAGCATATATTTATTTTTTTTTCTTTTTTGTCTTTATTTTTTTAATGTTACATTAAAAAAATATGAAGTCCCCATATACCCCCTCCCCCTTACTCCACTCCTCCCATAACAACAAACTCCTCCATCATCATGGGACCTTCATTGCACTTGATGAATACATCTCTGAGTACCGCTGCACCACATGGTCAATGGTCCACATTATACACTCTCCCCCAGTCCACCCAGTGGGCCATGGGAGGACATACAGTGTCCAGTAACTGTCCCTGCAGTACCACCCAGGACAACTCCAAGTCCTGAAAATGCCCCCACATCACATCTCTTCTTCCCACTCCCTACCCTCAGCAGCTACCATGGCCATTTTCTCCACATCAATGCTACATTTTCTTCGATTACTAATCACAATAGTTCATGAATAGAATATCAGTAAGTCCACTCTAATCCATACTCTATTCCTCCATCCTGTGGACCCTGGAATGGTTATGTCCACTCCACATCTATATCAAGAGGGGGATTAGATTCCACATGGATGATAGATGCAATTCTTCTGCTTTCAGTTGTAGGCACTCTTGGCTCTCTGGTGTGGTGGTTGATCTTCTTCACCTCTGTGTTAGTTGATTGGGCTAGGTCCAATAAACCAGAGCATAGGAGTGAGAAAAGCATATATTTAAAGTTAATCCATTTCTATGGGTGTGGACTTGTTGTAAGTAGGATCTTTTGGTGAATAGGTCCTTAAGTTGTGACCCACCGTCATTCAGGGTGGGTCTTAATTTCTTCCTGGAGTCCTTTATAAGAGAATGAAATTCAGACAAAGAGAGAGGAAGCCATGGAGGCAAGAAGCTGAAATTAATGAAACCTGGAAGAAGAGAGACCAGCAGAAACCACCATGTGTCAGAGGAGTCTAGGACTGCCGGCAGCCGGTCTTCAGGAAGGAAGCATTGTCTTGATGATGCCTAGATTTGGACATTTTCATGGTTTCAAAACTGTAAGCACGAAAGCTAATAAATTCCCATAGTTAAAGCAACACATTTTATGGTATCTGCTTTTGGCAGCAAAGTAAACTAGAACAGCCGGCAACCACCAGAAGCTTGGATGAGATGAGAAATGATAAACTTAGAACCTCTTGAGGGAGCTTGGCCTGCAGAAACTGTGAGAAAATAAATTCCTCTTGTTTTAAACTACCCTGTTTGCGGTAATTAGTTGCAGAAGCTACGGGAAATTAAGACATGGCCTAAGTGCCCTCCTGCCTGCAGCCTTAGCATTAGCCAGTCCCTCTGCCTGGAAACCTGCCCTCCCTCCACGTCCCTGGTCCTGACTCACTCAGCTGAAGGTCACTTCCTTGGAGACAGTCTCTCTGAGGCAGGTTTTTCTTGTATAAGGAGGACTTAATGGCACATATTTGTTTAATGCCTGAGTCCTCGGTCTGATTCACCAGTGTGTCTCTAGTTCCTGGAACAGTGCCTGCTGCAGACTAGGTGTTCTATATCTATCTGTCTATCAATCATCCATCCATCCATCCATCCGTCCATCCACCCATCCATCCATCTCTATCATCTATTATCTCTCTCTCTCTCTTTTCTCCGCATTTGAGTGTAGTTTGTATACATCATACTCCTTGAACCCTTACTATTTCCATGTATATTTCTGTTTTTTTTTAAAGATTTATTTATTTTATTTATTTCTCTCCCCTTCTCCCCTCCACCCCAGTTGTCGGTTCTCTGTGACTATTTGCTGCGTGTTCTTTGTCCGCTTCTGTTGTTGTCAGCAGTACGGGAATCTGTGTTTCTTTTTGTTGCGTCATCTTGTTGTGTCAGCTCTCTGTGTGTGTGGCGCCATTCTTGGGCAGGCTGAACTTTTCTTTCACGCTGGGCAGCTCTCCTTATGGGGCACACTCCTTGCGTGTAGGGCTCCCCTATGCGGGGGACACCCCTGCATGGCACGGCACTCCTTGAGCACATCAGCACTGCACGTGGGCCAGCTCTGCACGGGTCAAGGAGGCCCAGGGTTTGAACCGCGGACCTCCTATGTGGTAGATGGATGCCTAACCACTGGGCCAAGTCCGCTTCCCTATATTTCCTAAGAACAAAGATATTCACTTACGTAACTATCTTAAGTACAGCTATCAAGTTCAAGAAATTTAACATTGATATATAGCTTACGGTCTATATTACAATTTTTTCAAAGGTCCCAATAATATCCTTTTGGTCCTATTATCCTCCATTATTAAATCTAGTCCAGGATCCAAGAGACAATAATTGTTATTGTGTCTTAAGTCTCCCATTTTCTTTAAATTGTAGAAAACATATATACAATATTAAATTTCCCATCTCAGTCATGCCCATACAATTTGGTGACTCACATTCACAATGTTGTGTTACCCTCACTACATCCATTATCAAAACTTTTCCATAACCCCAAACTGAAACTCTGTACCCATTATGCAGTAACTCTGTATTCATCCTTCCCTTATCCCTGGTAACCTGTAATCTACTTTCTCTCCTTATAAATTTGCATATTCTTGTTATTTCATGTAAGTGGAGTCATACATGAATTTGATGATTAGCTTTTACATTTCTGTGAAGAAGCCTGTGAAATTTTAATTGGGATTGTGTTAAATATGTGCATTGCTTTGGGCAGTATTGACATCTTAATGATATTTAGTCTTTCTATTCATTAGCATGGAATAAGTTCTCTAATTTCTTTCA
This sequence comes from Dasypus novemcinctus, assembly GCF_030445035.2. NCBI lineage: Eukaryota > Metazoa > Chordata > Mammalia > Cingulata > Dasypodidae > Dasypus > Dasypus novemcinctus. The sequence continues at coordinate 61,729,664 of NC_080675.1, forward strand.
GTAATCTTGTTGAATTTATATCCTTTAAATCCTTTGTTAAATTTTTTACTAGATATTTTGTCCTGTTAGTTGCTGTTGTGAATGGAATTGTTTTCTTGGTTTTCTTTTTAGATCATTCCTTGCTGGTGTATAAAAACACCGCTGATATTTTGTTCCTGTATATTGTTCCTGTATATTGTTCCTGTATGCAACCACTTTGCTGAATTCATTTATTAACTATAGTAGCTTTCTTGGATTTTCTATATATAGGATCATATCATTGGAAAATAGGGATAGTTTTAACTATTTTTTCAATTTGGATGCCTTTTATTTATTTTCCCTGCCTAATTGCTCTGGCTAGCATTCCAGTACAATGTTGACTAGCAATGGTGACAGTGGGTATCCTTGTCTTCTTCTGATATGAGAGGGCAGTTTTTCACTGTTGGTTATGATTCTGTAGATACTTGCTGAATCAATGAATGAAGCCAAGATAGGAACTGGCTTTATAAGAGAGTTATGCCAGACCAGATAGATATCTGCTGCTCTAGAGTGTTTTCCGATCACCAAGAATCTGAACACCTGAGAGAGAATTTAACATTTATTTTAAAATATTTATAATTTAATATTTTAACTGCCAGTTAGATTTAGTCATAGTCATCTATTTTTCTAAATTTAAATTACCCTGGAGAAAAGATTGGCAAGTAAGTTATATATTTGCAATATTATGAACACTATCCTATGGGAGCAGATAGGAGAGATGGCAGTTTAATGTGTATATGTTTGTGATAACTTCCTGTGTTGCTGTAGGCATTGTAAGTTGTCCTTGAATGAAGCAATTTAACAATATACATCACAGGCCTTAAATGTTTATTTCCTTTTTGAAGCTGGCCATGGTGTGGTAACAAGTATGCTCATACTCTTTGCAGAAGGGTAAATATGTAGAATCCTTTTGGAAAGAATATGACCATATCCATTTAGAGCCATAAAGTCCTGTTTCTGGGGTTCAGAAAGTGCCCAGCTAATTTTGGTTCATCCTCAGGTCTTACCTAATGGTCACTTCCTCAAGAATATCTTCCTTGGCCCACCCCCACCCTCAAACCAGGATCAGTTCCTCCTGCATTTCCTCGTGGATCCTTTAGCTTGCTTTTTGTAACATTTGACATATCTGTAGTTACTTGTTCAACATTGTCTGCCCTCCTGAATTCTAAGCGCCATAAGAGTAGGGGTAGTCGTGTGGAGCTGGCCCATGCGCAGTGCTGATGCGCGCAAGGAGTGCCGTGCCACGCAGGGGTGTCCCCCGCATAGGGGAGCCCCACGCGCAAGGAGTGCGCCCGTGAGGAGAGCCGCCCAGCGTGAAAAGAAAGTGCAGCCTGCCCAGGAATGGCGCCGCCCACACTTCCCCTGCCGCTGACGACAACAGAAGCGGACAAAGAAACAAGACGCAGCAAATAGACACAGAGAACAGACAACCAGGGGAGGGGGGGGGGAAATTAAATAAATAAATAAATCTTTAAAAAAAAAAAAAAAAGTAGGGGTAGTATTTGCTTTATTTGTCTTTATATCCTTAGGGCTAGCCCAGTGCCTTGTGCATATTAAGATAAATAATAATTGTTGAATAAAATGAATAAAGAAAATCATCTTAAATAAAAATAGACAACACAATATCAACAGTTAACCTTCATGGAGAACTTGATAAGTGCTTGTCCCTGTTGTACCTGCTTTTTATATACATAAAATTTTATTGAAGTATGTCATACATACATTCGTAGACATGAACAGCAAGTGTATAGTAAAAGTTGTGAACTTCCAAAGCAAACATGCAGGGAAACGAGTGTGGGATATGGGAGGCCCCAGGCCCTCCTGATGAAGGCAAGCTGGCCCCCACAACGGAGGCCAGACAGCTGGTGCAGCATGATGATGCAACAAAAAGAGAGATGCAGAGAAGAAACAGTGAGAAACGCAGCAAACCAGGGAGATGAGGTGGCTCAGGCAATTGAGTGCCCCTCTCCCACACCAGAGGTCCTGGGATTGGATCCCAGTGCCTCCTAAGGAGAAAGACAAGAAGAAAAGCAAGAGACATGGAAGAACACGCAGCAAACGGACACACAGAGCAGATGGCAAATGTTAACAAGGGGGAAAACAACGAGGGGGTGGGAAGAAATAATTAAATAAATAAAATCTTCAAAACAAACATACATATCATCATACAGGGCTCCCATACATCACCCACCACCAGCACCTTGCATTGTTGTGAAACATTTGTTACAAACCATGAACTGACTATAGCCCATATCTTACATTTGGTATATTTTTTCCCCAACCCACCAGATTATTAATACCCTGTATTAGTATTATATATTAATACCTTGTATTAGTATTATATATTTATTATTGTTCATGAGGGAATATTCTCATATGTGTTCTATTAACTACAGTTCTTTTCCCACCAGTAGATTCCCTGTGTTATACAGTCCCGTGTACATGCTTCTTGTGTAATTTTTATAGCAACTCTTGAGCTTCCTGTTCTTACTGATGGAAAACTGAGTCCTAGAGAAGTTAATCTTAAGTCATTTATCAAAACCTTATTTATAATAGCTGAAAATTGGAAATAACCTGAATGTAATGTGAATAGAATGTCATGCAGTTGTTAGAATCTAGGTTTTTGAAAGGTATATAGTATTGCAGATATCCCCTGCTTGGGATCCAAAGCTTTTAGTTCTTTTAGTTCGAGCCAGCTGTGTCAGGCTGGGGCAGGGGAGGCTGGACAGAGAAAGTGACATCTGGAAGATGGAGTGTTTCAGACAGGGAACATGGTGAACAAGTCTGAAATGAGAGGGCATATGAGCCTTCAAGGAAGTGAAAGAAATTCAGTGTGTCTGGGAGGAAGTTATAAGAATTGAGGCTGGAGAGGCAAGGAAAGGCAAAAGCCAGAAGACTTTTTTTATCCTGCAGCAGCAGTGCCCCGCAGTGATCACTGCAGATTTGGGCACAGCAAGTTGGAGGTGTCAGTCTTGGCATCCAGTGGACGTGGCGGGATTTCTTTCAGTAGAATGGATATATTTGTACTTTTGCCCAAAAAAGTTGGCTAGAAGGGAAGCAGACTTGGCCCAGTGGTTAGGGTGCCCGCCTACCACATGGGAGGTCCGCGGTTCAAACCCCAGGCCTCCTTGACTCGTGTGGAGCTGGCCCATGCGCAGTGCAGATGCGCGCAAGGAGTGCCCTGCCATGCAGGGGTGTCTGCTGCGTAGGGGAGCCCCACACACAAGGAGTGCGCCCTGAGAGCCGCCCAGTGCAAAACAAAGTGCAGCTTGCCCAGGAATGGAGCCGCATACACGGAGAGCTGACACAACAAGATGATGCAACAAAAAGAGACACAGATTCCCGTGCCGCTGACAACAACAGAATCGGACAAAGAACACAGAGCAAATGGACACAGAGAACAGACAACTGGGTGGGAGTGGGGGGGAGGGGAGAGAAATAAATTAAAAAATAAATCTTAAAAAAAAAAAGCTGGCTGGAGACATAAGTGAGGAGTAGATATGGAATGCAGAAACTAAAAATTCTAAGACTCAAGGTCTTGGCCTCAATATTACATCCTTGTAAACAGTGTGAAAATGACAGTAAAGCCTAAGGGCAGTGATTTCTCAAAGCCTGAAACAAAACCTCTGCTTTCCACCAGTTCTGTCATAAAGCTGCTATTTAGCTATTTCAGTTTGGTGTTTTACTTTATGTTTGAGACATCCCGGCCAATGCGATTCATTGGTTGAAGACAGTAGTTAGTTCTATCCCTATGTCTTGAAAATATTAGCTCATGCTAAAAGTTTTCAGGCATGGTAACAGCGAGGTTTTATAATGTGGTATGCCTCCCTTGTGAGGCCCAAATGTGACTAATGGGCTTTAGAAGATCTTGGGCTTTTATTCTTGTTTCATGGAATTCAATGTCTGAAGACAGAATTTTTCATTTCAAAGATACAGAGGGACTTTACAAAGAAAATGAGAAAACATCTCTAGCATCTCCCTTTCTGGCTGTCTCTCTTCTGACGACATCTCTGCTCCAATGTGCAGTCCAAGAACTTCAATTTTTCTCCTACCTTCTATCACAGAGTGCCTGCTTGTCTGTGATTAATCCCTCTGGCTACACATTAGAATCGCTTGGGGAGTTTCGGAAAAAACAAATGAACAAATGTCTGTCCCCGCCTGAGAACAATGCAGGATCTCTGGGAATGGGGCCTGAGCATCTGTATTTTTCAAAAGCTCCCCTGGTGATTCTAATAGAGTTGAGAACTGTATCAGTTACCTATTACTTTGTAACAAAACTCCCTCAAATGTAATAGCTTAAAACAACAACAAATTATTGCTCAGAAATCTAAGGGTTGGCTGGGTGTTTCTTCAGCTGGTCTTGCCTGGGCTCACTCATGCAGCCAAGTCTGGCTGGAGAGTTCGTTGGGGGCTGGACTCAACTTGTCTCTCCACATGGTCTTTCATTCTGAGCTTCTTCAGGGCATGAGGGTCTCCAGGCAGTGAGTGGTCTGAGAGAGCAAAAGAGGAAGTTGCAAAGCTTCCTAAGGCCTAGTATTGGAAGTCAAGTAGCATTACTGCTGCCTCATTCTATTGGTCAAAGCAAATCATAAGACCAACCTAGATTCAGGACTTGGAGAAACAGGCTCCACCTTTTGATGGGAGGAGTTGCAAAGTCACATTGCAAAGAAGGGAGTGAAGGAGTTGTAATAGCCATCTTTGTAGGCAATCCACCATGAGAAACACGGCTCCATGGCCAACTTCCTTTCACGTCTCACTTGAGACTGTCCATTAACTTACATCCCCTCTGTGTACCCTAAAAAGGAACTTGGGGGAAGCAGATATGGCTCAAGTGATAGGGCCTCTGCCTACCATATGAGAGGACCCAGGTTCGATCTCTGGGACCTCCTTGGTGAAAAAAAAGAAGAGAAAGTATGCCTTGCAGTGAACCAGAGCCCACATGGTGAGCTGAGTGTCCACATGGTGAGCTGAGTGCCCGCACTGTGAGCCGAGTGTCCACGTAAGTGCCCACGCAGCAAACCGAGTGCCTGCATGGTGAGCTGAGTGCCTGTGCAAGTGTCCATGTGGTGAGTCAGTGCTTGTGTGGTGAGCCAGTGCCCACATAGCAAGCTGAGTGCCTGTGCAGTGAGCCAAGTGCCCATGCAGTGAGCCAGTGCCAGTGCAAGCGAGTCACTCAGCAAGATAATGACGCATCAAAGGAGAAACAAAGGGGAGAGTCAAGGTGAAGCACAGTAGAGACCAGGAACTTAGGTGGTGCAATTGACAGGGAACCTCTCTCCATATCAGAAGTTCCCAGAACTGAATCCCAGTGAATCCTAGAGGAGAAAGATGAGAAGACAAAAAGAGAAATAGATACAGAAGATCACACAGATAAGGGACACAGACAGCAAAAACAGTAGGGTAGGGGAGAGGGAGGGGAAGAAAAAAATAAAAAGCTATCTTTGAAAAATAAAAGGGACTTGGGAAGATTCAGTTTCCTTCCTCTTCCTCATTCATATTCCTCATTCCTTTCAAAGAGAGCACCTTTTGCCCTAAAGGTTTATGTGCTCTGTACTGTTCAGATCTGGCAGTCTCTGTTTTTCCAAAAATTATTTTCAGTTGTCAAGTAATATTTTCATCTGAACTACTTTCTATGAATTAAAATACTACTCTTTCACTAAAACTTTCAACATGAGAAGACAATGTTGTTTCTTGATGGAAAAAAAGTCAATATTGAAAAGCAAAACGATTGTAAAATTTTTACAGAAAATTGACCTTGAAAATTAAATTACAGAAAATTTGATAGTGGCACTATCAAAGAATATCTGAAAAAAGAGGAAACAATGGACCAACTGTTAAAATTCTATAGCAATTGGCGGCGGACTTGGCCCAGTGGTTAGGGCATCTGTCTACCACATAAGAGGTCCGCGGTTCAACCCCGGGCCTCCTTGACCTGTGTGCAGCTGGCCCATGCACAGTTCTGATGCGCGCAAGGAGTGCCCTGCCACGCAGGGGTGTCCCCCACATAGGGGAGCCCCACGCGCAAGGAGTGTGCTCCGTAAGGAGAGCCGCCCAGGGCAAAAGAGAGCGCAGCCTGCCCAGGAATGGTGCGGCACACATGGAGAGCTGACACAACAAGATGATGCAACAAAAAAGAAACACAGATTCCCGTGCCGCTGACAACAGAGGTGGACAAAGAAGATGCAGCAAATAGACACGGAGAACAGACAACCGGGGCGGGGTGGGGTGGAGGGGAAGGGGAGAGAAATAAATAAATAAATCTTTAAAAAAGAATTCTACAGCAATAAATAAACACACATTAATGATAATCAATTAGATTGCTGGAACAAGAATGGATACCGGGAAGCGGACTTGGCCCAGTGGTTAGGGCATCCGTCTACCACATGGGAGGTCTGCAGTTCAAACCCAGGCCTCCTTGACCTGTGTGGAGCTGGCCCACGCACAGTGCTGATGCGCTCAAGGAGTGCCGTGCCATGCAGGGGTGTCCCCGCCTAGGGGAGCCCCATGCATCGGGAGTGCGCCCTGTAAGGAGAGCCGCCCAGCGCGACAGAAAGTGCAGCCTGCCCAAGAATGGCGCCGCACACACGGAGAGCTGACACAACAAGATGACGCAACAAAAAGAAACACAGATTCCTGTGCCGCTGACAACAGGAGTGGACAAAGAAGATGCAGCAAATAGACACAGAGAACAAACAACTGGGATGGGGGGTAATGGGAGAGAAATAAATAAGTAAATAAATCTTAAAAAAAAAAAAAAAAAAGAATGGATATCACAGAAAAGAAACTCAGGATTGATGTAATTTCCTGTGAATTGTTTCCTCCCTAAGCACAAGTTTCTTATTTCCTTTGCAGGAAAAAAGGCCAGCACCTGGTTATAGTGTTTCTGACAGGATCATATAAGGAAGGGGTCAAGAAGCTATATACAAGATTCATCTCTGTCAAAGCCAACATACATTCATCCATGCCCCTTTTCTCTTGACACATATCTTTGAACACGTCAGATCAGAGACCCTTCCTCATTTTCTCATTTAAAAATATTTTATCAGCCTATGATTTACTCATTCACCCAAAAATAATTATGGAATGTTTGTTGTGTCCAAGGCTCGGTGCTACAGATACAGCACATAATTTTTAGTAAATAAAGAGAACACATACCTTGACATCACGGTTCTTACATTTTCTTGAAGATGAGACATTAATTAATTGAACAATAATTACTAAGTAAGAATTGCGTTAAATTCTCTAAAAGGAAATTGCTACTAGAGTATTAACAGGGACACCAAACCAGTCTGGGGAGATCAGAGGAGATTCCTTAGGAAGGAGCATTTGACCGGAGTCTTCAAGGGTGAAGGGTATTAACTAAAAAATGCACCCTTCCTCTTTCATTCTCTTTTCTTTTCTAGACTTCTCGTATCTCTCTTTTCCTTTACCAACCATCAGGTTATAATCATTTTTCCCTTACAAGCTATGAACAAATTGCTTGTAAAGAGAGGTAAGATAATATTGTTTATAGCCTCCTTCAGTCCAGACAAATAGCTTTCTTTTTATTGGATCAAAATGAGAGAAAGCTGTTTCTCATAACTCGAATTTAGCACTTTGCTTTTTGTGTTTTCAGCAACTCAAGCATCCCAACCTGGTCAACCTCCTTGAAGTCTTCAGGAGGAAGCGAAAGCTTCACTTGGTGTTTGAGTACTGTGACCACACAGTTCTCCATGAATTGGACAAATACCAAAAGGGGTGAGTGATCAGTCCCTTAATTTCTGCAGGAGGAAATTTAAAGCTAAAACAAACCAAAACCCAAAAAAAAAACCACCATTATTTGTGAGGAAAAATTAGCAATGACTTTCTTTAAGATTAGCAAGGACATTCAGTGTTTGTACAACATGCTTTGCAAGCTGGGGTAGACAGCCAACAAATTACCAAACATGTTGGGGAAAGATAAATAATAATTTTCATGAAGAAAACAGCAGCAGCATTAGTAGGTTAAACTTGATTTCTTTAGTGCATTATCTCTGCATAGAGGCTATCTCAGTCTCTAAGAACAAAATGGAGGAATATTAGTTACTCCATGCCTGAGTAGGAAACCGTAATAATTTGGAGATTGAAAGAAAAAGTCCAAAGGCAATGGCTAATGGAAAGTTTAAGGCTAAAGCAAAGGTGATGTTTCATCTGAAGCAACGCGGATGTACAGTCTACTGTTTTGATCAGGACTTCTTTGGTTGTGAGTGACAAAAACCCAACAGAAGCAAGTATAGATGTAAAAGGAAGCTGTTGGTGGTTTTAAATGGGAAGGACAGGGATGAGTCTGGGGGCTCAGTTGATCTTACCATGTGTCTCTCTCTAGCATATGCAACACTTTCCTGTGCATTGGAAAAAGGCTGGGTGAGGAGAAAGAGCCTTTGAAAAAAAAAGGAATTCCTTTCCCTGGTTGAGGATAGTGTGTCTTACCATGTTTCTGTAGCATATGCAGTACTTTCCTGTGCACTGGAAAAAGACTCGGTGAGGAGAAAGAGTTTTTGAAGAAAAAAGAATTCCTGGTGGCAGACTTGGCCCAATGGTTGGGGCGTCCGTCTACCACATGGGAGGTCCGCGGTTCAAACCCCGGGCCTCCTTGACCCATGTGCAGCTGGCCCATGCACAGTGCTGATGCGCGTGGGGCGCAGGGGTGTCCCCGCGTGGGGTAGCCCCACGCGCAAGGAGTACGCCCCGTAGAGAGAGCCACCCAGTGCGAGCTTGAAAGAGGGTGCAGCCTGCCCAGGAATGGCGCCGCACGCGCAGAGGGCTGACACAATAGGATGACGCAACAAAGGGAGACATAGATTCCCCTGCCTCTGATAAGGATAGAAGCAGTCACAGAAGAACACAGCACTAAACAACTTAGATTGAATCTGTCTATTTGGAGCCCCACCCTCTCTTTCTGCTATAAATGAGCACAAGGACCATAAATACCCAGCTTTGAATTCTGTAAATGTTTATTGGGGTCTTAAAGTACTGTCTCCACCATGTCCACTGAGACATCTTCCTTCAGGAAGGTGAAGCAACCCCTCCTGGGTTCCCTCTCAGTTTCCTGTAGGGACGTTTTATCTGAGGATCCATCAGTGATACTCCTGGATTCAGCGAATTAATTAATGAAAAATCGACGGATAGGTGATAGATAAAAGAATTCACATTAGGTGTGTAACTGTGATTCTACTGAAAGGCAAGAACATAACCAACTTACTACCAGAGCAAATTTTTCTGCTTTAATGATGATGTATGTAAAGAAGCTTTGTGGTTTGCCTAGTTCTATGCATATTTATGTGAAAGGACCTGGAGGTTTGTATCAGCATCTCATATAAGTTTACAGGAAATTTTTGATGGATTAAATTCCATTTTAATCTGAGCTATAATTTTGAGTGACAGACCTTTAATATCCAGAACCTGAAGATGTGGAGTTTGTGATTCTCCTGAATTAAAGGACTGAGTCAATGGTCATAGGTTATGGTTATCATATTCAGAAAATATTTATTGAGGCTAATATGACTTTTTTCCCCAGCCATCTGGTAAACATATATATTGAACAGAAGACAAATCAAAATCAAGAGGAAAAACTAGGATGACAGGCTGGTGCCCATCTTGATGGATATTTCTGTTGTTTTATGTTTTAATAGCACATACACAGTGCCTTAGACATGAGGCTGTGCTAGGCTAAGAGGAGAGAGCATTGATTTGGAAATGGTGTCTTTATAATAAAGACTCTTCTGGAGAAATATATTGGATTGCTACTGTTTTGCAATGTTTGGACTTGGAGACATCAGACATGAGGGACCACACTTACCTTTAAATATGTGATTAGGGAAGTGGACTTGGCCCAGCGGTTAGGGTGTCCGTACCACATGAGAGGTCTGCGGTTCAAACCCCAGGCCTCCTTAACCCATGTGGAGCTGGCCCATGCGCAGTGCTGATGTGCGCAAGGAGTGCCCTGCCACGCTGGGGTGTCCCCCGCGTAGGGGAGCCCCACGCGCAAGGAGTGTGCCCCCTAAGGAGAGCTGCCTAGTGTGAAAGAAAGTGCAGCCTGCCCAGGAATGGCGCTGCACACACGGAGAGCTGACACAAAAAAAAGAAACACAGATTCCTGTGCCACTGACAACAACAGAAGCAGACAAAGAAGAAGACGCAGCAAATAGACACAGAGAACAGACAACCGGGGGGAGGAGGGGAAGGGGAGAGAAATAAATAAATAAATCTTTTTAAAAATTAAAAAAATAAATATGTGATTAAAGCCCAATTGCCCCAGCCATCTAGGGATTGCAGCCCCATGCCCTTCTACCATTCCTCTACAAAAATGATAGAAGGAAAGGAGGATGAGAGATGAACCTCTCTGGGATGACTTGAAGGAGGAGGAAAGTCAGTGTACCACGAATCATATGACACCCTTATGGCGCTCTGGCCACATCTCCTGCCAGGGTGTCTCTTGCCTGGAAGGAGGGAAATGGGGACCTGGGAGATGTAGTTTCATAGGATCACACAATAGGCAAGCTTCAGCAGGATACAAAAACACTTTCCAAATTGGTGGTCAAATGCTTCCACCATGGACAGCCACTTTGGTGTTTGAATTATCCCTCAACTAATTTCTCTGACTTAGAAAGCCATGTGGGACGTCTGCCTCAACCGAGTTGCAGCTGTGACTGCTCAGAAAGATAGTATTAGGGTCACACTGTCAAGAGAATATCAGAGAACACTCCTGCTAATAGAGGTTGGCAGCAATTCTCAGAAAGCGGAATAGATGAAGTTATCAAGGAAAGAAGAGCTGCTGGAGTAATAGTGCATTAATGGACAGTGATCAGAAAGATGTTTGAATGTCAGTAATTGTCCCTGACTTGCGCATTTTTTTCACATTACATGTTTGTCCTATCTCCCTGATTCCTAGTTTCCTGTCACTTTTCCATATTAAAAATGTCCCCTGTGCAAAACACCTAACCCTTCTCTTTTAGTTTCTGCTTGGCAATTTCCTGCATGATGAATTAACCCAATAGGCATTATTTTTTTAATGTGCAGAGAGCTTTGTAAAGTAATTCAGAGATGAACAAAACACAGATCTACATCTTTTTTTTTTTTTAACCTCCCCCCTTGTTGTTTGTGCTCACTGTCTGCTCTCTGTGTCCATTCACTGTATGTTCTTTCTGTGTCTGCATGTCTTTTTTCTTCTTCTCTTTCTCTTTAGGAGGCACCAGGAACCGATCCCGGGACCTCCAGTGTGGGAGAGAGTCACACAATTGCTTGAGCCACCTCATCTCCCTGGTCTGTTGCGTCTCTCACTGTCTCTCCTCTGCGTCTCCTTTTGTTGTGTCATCTTGCTCTGCCGGCTCTCTGGGGCACAGGCTGCCAGCTCTCCACAGCGTGGGCCAGCTTGTCTTCACCAAAAGGCCCTGGGAATCAAACCGGGGGCCTCCCATATGGTAGATGGGAGCCCAATTGCTTGAGACACAGCCATTTCTCCTACATCTTCACAGAGTAAATAAAATAAGGTAAAAGGTGATACTTCGAGAGAAAAAAAAAATCAAAGAAGTTCAGAGAAAGTCATTCGTTATTCAGTGGGATGATCAAAGAAGGTTTCCTACAGGAAGTGGCCTTTGAAAGTTGAAAGGTTGAGAAGATTTAGAGAAACCGAGCTGGGGAGAAGGATATCCTATTTTCTTCTTCTTTTACTCTGTTCTGGGGAGCCCCACCTTGGGGGCAATATGAGAGTGCCCTGGGGAGGGGGCTTTTAGATCAGAGCCCATCTCGGCTCACAGTCTCACTGCAGTGACTGGAGGCTGAGGCTCTTGTAGCAACTCTTTCAAACCTTGGCCAACGCCTTGCTCTGCCAAGTGGTGGTGGTTACATATGATCTACCATTACCTCCAGGCAAATGGGATTAAAGTGGCTCGTGGTTTGTTAGTGACCACGGCATAGGCTTTTCATGTTCCAGAATGTTAACTTACAAAGCCAGAGAGAGCAGAGGACAGAGATCTCTGTTCTCAAAGTCACTGATACAGTGTTCAAGGGTGAAAACATTTAGTTTGCTATTTGTTCTTTTGACAGCTTGTAAGTGATACCTCAATTAAACTTATTAGTACAATTTACTCAGGGTTATGTGGCACTATGGAGATTACTATGGAGATGTTGAATGGCGTTTGATTAATTATGCTAAGTGACTTGAGGAACACTGATTAGTGGGGATCAAAAACAATCGAGTTAGTTCTTTTGGGTTGTCTAGTTTGGGCAGAAGAGTAACAGACCAAGGGGTGATTAGGGTTTTGAAAACAGTTATTTTTTTGTTTGTTTTTTTTAAGATTTATTCTTAGCCAGATCAGATCCATTTATTTTGAAGTTTTAGAATTTGTTTGATTGTTTTAAAAAATAATTTATTTCCCATTTTACTGATTTGGCAATTCTCCAACCTACTTTAAATGCTATTTCAAATTTTTACTTGTCATCATTATGGAGTAAACGTCCTAAACTGTGTCAAGCAAAGACTTTGAAATTCACAGAAAAAAACTTTTTTTCATTAAGATTTTTTGTTGAAGTATACCACTCATACATGAAAATACATAAACAATAACTGTATAGTAAAAGTTGTGAACTTACAAAACATCAAATATGCGTATTATCATACAGGCTGTCCACACATCACCCCACCACCAACACGTTGCATTACTGTGAAACATTTGTTACAAACTATGAAAAAATGTCATCAAAATATTACTACAGGGAAACGGACTTTGGCCCAGTGGTTAGGGCGTCCGTCTACCACATGGGAGGTCCGCGGTTCAAGCCCCGGGCCTCCCTGACCCGTGTGGAGCTGGCCCGTGCGCAGTGCTGATGCGCACAAGGAGTGCCGTGCCCCACAGGGGTGTCCCCCGCGTAGGGGAACCCCACACGCAAGGAGTGCGCCCGTGAGGAGAGCCGCCCAGCGCGAAGGAGGGAGCAGCCTGCCCAGGAATGGCGCCGCCCACACTTCCCATGCCGCTGACGACAACAGAAGCGGACAAAGAAACAAGACGCAGCAAAAAGACACAGAAAACAGACAACTGGGGGAGGGGAGGGGAATTAAATAAATAAAAAAAATAAATCTTTAAAAAAAAAAAAGAAAATATTACTACAAACTATAGCCAATATCTTACATTTGGTGTATTTTCCCCAAATCCATTTAATTATTAACACCCTTATTAGTATTACATATTTGCTATAGTTCGTGAGAGAATGTTTTCTTATTTGTTCTGTTAACCACAGTCCATCTTCCACCACTGGATTTCCTGTTTTATACAGTCCCATGCCTTGTACAGTCCATTCAAAATGTATACTCAGACTCTCATTTTCATTACAGAATTGTCCTGTCATCTTTGAGAAGGTTTTCATTACTCCAAAAGAAAAAATCTAATACCCTCTTATACTTCCCTATAGTTTCTTAGAACTGATATAGTATCTTTTTTGTAGTTGCTGCAAAAATATTTCAATATTACTGTTAACTATTGTCCATAAGTTACATCAGTTGTAATTTTCTCTTGTATCACCACATTTTGAACAGTTTGTAAAATAACATAATTATATTTGTACTATTAACCACAATCTTCATCCACCATGAAAGCACTATGTTATACAGTCCCTAGATTATTTTCTAGCTTCCTCAGTTGACATTTATGTTCACAGCCTACCCCCTTTCAGCCACAATGACGTTTATAAATCAACAGTGTTAGTTATACTCACTATAATGTGTTATCATCGACTATATTCATTTCCATACTTTTACAATAACCTTTATTAAAAATTCTACACACATTAAGCATCAACTCTCATTCTCCCACCCACATTTCTATCTCCTAGTAACCTATACTGTAGAGTTTACCTCTGTGAGTTTACTCATCGTATTTAATTCAGTTAGTGAGACCATGCAATATTTGTCCTTTTGTGTCTGGCTTATTTCTGTCAACATAATGTCCTCAAGTTTCATCCGTGTTGTCACATGCATCCCGGTTTCTTTTCTTCTTATAAATGAATAGTATTCCATTGTATGTATATACCACATTTTGTTTATCCATTCATCAATTGATGGGCACTTGGGCTGTTAACATATTTTAGCAGTTGAAGAATGCTACTATGACCATTGGTGTGCAAATGTCAGTCTGCATCCTTGCTTTCAGTTCTTCTGAATATATTCCTAGTAACAGGATTGCTGGATCATACAGCAGTTCTCTATGCAGCTTCTTAGGTACTGCCAAACTGTCTTCCACAGAGACTGCACCATTCTACATTCCCACCAGCAGTGAACGAGTGTTCCTATTTCTCCACATCCTCTCCAGCTCTTGTAGTTTTCTGTTTTGTTTTGTTATTAATAATGGCTATCCTATAAGACATGAAGTAGTATCTCATTATAGTTTTGATCTGCATTTCCCTAATAGCTAGTTATGTTGAAATTTTTTCACGTGCTTGTTGCCCGTTTGTATTTGGAAAAATGTCTATTCTAGTCTTTCACCCATTTTTACATTGAATTTTTTGTCTTTTTAGCATTGAATTGTATGATCTCTTTGTATCACATGGATATCAAACCCTTATTGGATATGTGGTTTCTAAATATTTTCTCCCATTGAGTTGGCTGCCTTTTTACTTTCCTGACAAAGTTTTTGAAGAACAAAAGTGTTTAAATTTGAGGAGGTCCCATTTATCCATTTTTTTTCTTTCATTGCTCATGCTTTGAGTGTGAGGTTTAAGTAACTACTGCCACACAAGATCTTGAAGAATGTTTTCCCACATTTTCTCATGAAAAACTTTTTAAGATTTAAAGTTCCCTACCAAAAATGCTTTTATAGCTTCTCAGAGCATACAGGTGTGGTAAAAATTCCTAGCCTGGAATACAAGCTCTCCCGTTTCCCTCCAGTTTGCCACATAACACAATACCCAGCCATACTGAATCATTTGCATTTGGGGCTTTGGTTCATGCTTTCTAACCTGCCTCGCAAACTTCTACTTGTCCTTCGGATACCACTCAAATACTATCTCTGTTATAATGCCTAAGTTAGCATTCTTAGCGTGAGCGAGGAGTTCCTTCCTCTGGGCTCCATAATGTCTTTTGGAATTATTTATATTCACGTCCCATTTGCCCAGTAAACTGTAAAATCCACAAGGGCAAGAGCTTTGTCTTCATCTGTGAAACCCTAGTATCTTCTAGCTTAATGCCTGACGCCTGGTATAATACAATATTTGTGGAGTAACTAAATTATCAAACCAATAAATTGAAACTTACAAAATTATTTCAAAGAAGAATAATCATAACAATATTTCAATTAACTTTATTTTGAAATAGTTACTTTGATTTTAAAATTGTAAAACCTAATATTGCCAAAAAAAAATTTATGGGGAGTGGATGTGGTTCAAGCAATTGGGCACCTGCCTCCCACATGGGAGTTCCTGGGTTCAGTTCCCAGTTCTTCCTAAAGAAGACGAGCAGATGCTGCAACAAGCAGACTCTGTGGAGCCCGCAAGGAGGAGATGCTGCAAGGAGCAGACACTATAAGGATCAGACACTACAACCAGCAGATGCTGCAACCAGCAGACAACACAAACAGCAGGGAGCAGAAGTGACTCCCACATGGGAGGTCTCAGGTTCAGTTCCCTCCTAAAGACAAGCAGACAATGAGCAGACAGATGAAGGAGCCCTCTCGGGGGGAGGGGGAGAATAAAATCAATCTGTCAATAAATACACGTAAAAAAAAAAAAAAAGAAATTATGAGTATACCACTGGAGCACCCTGTCCAAAGGGCAGCTTGTTAATATATATTAAAAGCCTTAGGGAAGTGGATTTAGCTCAACTGACGGAGCATCTGGCTAGTAAGGATTGTTACAGATATTTTTGTTTTGTTTGTTTGTTTGTTTTTCCTGCTCTAATCCATATGTTATTCCTCCATCCTGTGGACCCTGGGATGGTGGTGTCCACTTCACTCTAAATCGAGGGAGGGTTTAGATTCCATGTGGCTGATGGATGCAATTCTCCTGCTTGCAGGTGTAGGCACTCTGGTTCCCTGGTGTGGTGGCTGACCATTTTTACTTCCCTGTTAGCTGACCTGGGTAAGTCCAACAAACCGGAGAGTAGGTGCTGCTGCTCTGCTGAGGCTCAGGGCCCAGCTGGCTCATAGACAGTCCAGAGATTCAAGTCTCCAGAGTATAATTACTTGAATTTTTATATTTTCTCCATGCCCCATTTATTTCTATGGCAGTATTTTGATTATGAAAAACAATTCTTGCCCAATCAGACTCAAAGTCTTATCTCTTCTAGACTTTGAACCCAAAATGTACAGTAATTCATCTCCTTCTTCTGTTTGTAACTTTTTGTACGACTTTGGAAGGCTTTTGGAGGAGATCTAACTTCATATTGCCACTAAGAAACAAGTTTATGCCACAGACACATCTACTCCAGTCACTTCTGAATATGTATCCATTAAAATCCCCAGAGCTGTGCTCATTTTGTTTATATTTGCTCACAAGCATTTACCTACCACCCATTTTCCATAGGACTTAATACCTATTACTCAGTAAATTATAGTTTTCTCCTCTGTCAGCATTTCGTAATCAACTAGTTTATTTTTCTGCTTATCTATAAGTGCAGCAAGACACAATAGTTCATCAATTCCTTACTGTACATATTCTATTACCAGTTCCTATTCTGACTCTAATTTTGTTTTGATGAAAGAACATCTGGTGAGTAAATGGTTTTACCACAAGGTTTCAGTTCCTGGCAATGAAATTCCAGAAGAACATAAAACTATTGTTAGCTGTAAAAATATTTTTCAAACAATACAGAAACACAGTAATAAGTAAAACAGTTTGAGAAATTCTTTTCCAGTTAAATTTTTTCTGTGTATATATTTAAATAAATTACATTGTTTTGTTTCGTTTTGTTCATGTGTTCTGGACTGTCTCTCTATCCATACATATCTACTTTATATATTTTAAATGGCTCTATGGAGTTCCCCTATATGGATATATTATGATTTACTCATTCAATCCCCTTTGATATTTAGATTATTTCCTGTTTTTCTCTTTTACTAACAATGCTAGAGTGAACAACCCCTTGTGTAAATATTTCTGTAGGATAAATTCCCAAGAACATATTCTTTTTATGGGAGCTTGGCCAGACCTCGCCCCCATCTTTGTTGTAGCCTTGTGTAGAAAAGAACTCTTGGTGAATGGTGACTGACCTCTCGTAATGTCACAAATATTAGAAAAGCAACAGTGGAAAGGATGGCATCTGTATTGAGAATGCTGGAAAGGGATCCACGTTCTTTCTTGTCTCTCCCATCTCTCATATTTCTAAAGAATTTTTTAGAAATCACTTTGACCTTTCATATAGTCATTGTTTATGTTTCTCTCTGTTCATTTCAACTTTGTTATATGACATTAGACTACACTAAACTCAAATACTTGGATATGAGAGACAGAAGATATGAGCAAGTTATTTTATGAAATGAATACTTAATGTATTGGAACAGAGATATGCAAAATAACCTTAAACAGATAGAATGATGCTAGGCTTGTTAGATTTGACTGAATGCATGTATTTTATCTACTGATAAGACCCTCCCAATGTGGAAATGGATGCAATTAACCTATTTCAGCTTAATGACAAATTGTCTACCTTCCCTCATCCTGATTCTTTGCTCACCAAACAACATTCTAATTATAACTTGGCTTTTTTTATGGAATGGCCTGCAAAGAGAGCATGAGCTAGAACTCAGAATTTGAACATGGACAAATAAATTGACCTTGTGGTTTTAATATATCAGGCTAGTAAATTTGCTTAATGTTCATCTTCCCCTTTGAAATGGATACCCTCTTGGCATGCTGACAAAATTACCACATGCATGCAAGTCTGGAGACCAGGGTAAAAGCAGCTGGCTCCTCGGCTGCTTTTCCAAATGAAGCACCACATCCTCTGTGTTGTTTTGACTGACATGACTGTTTTTCCCTTCAATTCTATACCTTCACGCAACGTTTTTTGTATGTATGTTTATATATGCTGCAATATAAGCTTTAGGTCTATTATTAATAAATATAAAATATTACATTTAATATCCGTTGTTAAATATTGAGGCTTTTTTTCAATATTTGGATTATAAATAATTCTGCTATAAAATTTTTCCTACAAATAGATTTTTTTTTCTTTTGGACTATTTCTTTAGGAGAAATTCTCAAAATGGGATGATCAGATCATCAGGTTTGCCAAACTGAACCAATTTACCTTTCCACCAATAATGTGGATATATGTTGTTGTTTTTTATTCCCTATGGTTTGCCACCTTGAGTTCTAATATTAAAATATTTGATGGGCGAATTCTATCTAGCATATAAAGAATAAATAATGCCAATCCTGCACAAACTCTTGCATAAAATCTAGGAGGAGGGAACATTTCCTAAATCATTTTTTTGAGGCCACTATAACCCTCATATCCAAACCAAGAAAAGAAAGTGACAAACAAATATCCTGCATTAATTTAGGTGCAAAAAATCCTTAGCAAAATATTAGCAAATCAAATCCAGCAATATAATGTAATATAAAAAGGATGAGAGAGCGTATGTGACTCAAGCGGTTAGTAACTGCTTCCCAAATGGGAGGTCCTGAGTTTGGTCCCTGGTGCCTCCTGAAAAAACAAAGAGTAAACAACAAGCAAACAAATGAAAAAGCAACTGAAAAACCAACTCAAAGGAGCCGATGTGGCTCAGTGGTTGAGCACTGACTTCCCACATGTGAGGTCCCAGGTTCAATCCCCAGCCTCCTGGCAAACAAAGAATGGTGTATTAGTCAGCCAAAGGGGTGCTGATGCAAAATACCAGAAATCAGTTGCTTTTTATAAAGGGTATTTATTTGGGGTAGAAGTTTACATTTACCAGGCCGTAAAGCATAAGTTACTGCCCTCACCAAAGCCTTTTGCCACATGTTGGAGTAAGATGTCTGCCGATATCTGCCAGGGTTCAAGCTTCTTGGTTTCCTTTCTTCCCAGGGTTTATTTCTCTCTGGGCTCAGCTCCTCTGTTTTCTCCATAAGGTTGAGTTTAGGCTGTGAGGCTCTCTAGGCTTTGAATCTCTCCACAAGGCCAGCTGTGGACTATCAGGTGACCGTCTCTGTCTCTCTTGGGGCCTTTTCTCTTTCCTCATGACCTAGCTCCTCTGTGTGCTTACTTACCTGGTCTCCAGCTCAACACTACAGCATCAAAAACTCCAACTCTGTCCTTTGCCATCTTTTATCTGTGAGTCCCCACCCACCAAGGGACGGGGACTCAACATCCTACTGACATGGCCCAATCAAAGCCCTAATCATAATTTAATCATGCCCAGGTACAGACCAGTTTACAAACATAATCCAACATCTATTTTTGGAATTCATGAACCATATCAAACTGCTACAGATGGTATACTGTTATTTCTTAATTTATTGATATTTTGGGGAATTATCTATAGACTTACTTTCTACTATGATAGATGAGGATTTAGTACTCTTATACCATTATCTCTTCTTCTTGCCTTCACATCCCCCCAAATAGTTATATTAAAATTTTTATTCATTCAACATTCACTGTTCCTACTATTCGGACTACATAAATATTACTTATAGGCAAGCATTATACTATACTATGGTCATTTCATTTTGTACTTTGTTTTTCCTCAACTTAATACATGCTTTGTTTTTAAAATTTGCTTAATATATATTTTTTTAAGATTTATTTTTTTATTTATTTCTCTCCCCTCCCCCCCCCTCCATTGTCTGCTGTCTGTGTCCATTTGCTGTGTGTTCTTCTGTGTCCACTTGTATTCTTGTCAGTGGCACCAGAAATCTGCATCTCTTTTTTGTTGCATCATCTTGCTGCATCAGCTCTCCATGTGTGCAGTGCCACTCCTGAGCAGGCTGTGCTTTTTTTGTGCGGGGCAGCTCTCCTTGCAAGGTGTAGTCCTTGCTCATGGGGCTCCCCTACACGGGGGACACCCTGCATGGCAGGGCCCTCCTTGCATGCACCAGCACTGCGCATGGGCCAGCTTACCACATGGGTCAGGAGGCTTTGGATTTGAACCCTGGACCTCTCATGTGGTAGACAGACGCTCTTATCAGTTGAGCCAAATCTGCTTCCCTTAATATTCTTTTATTGCTAATTTTTCCCACTCTTTTTATAGCATCTCAATATACTTTCCACAAGGATAATGTATCAGGATTCTCTAGGGAAATATATATATATATATATATTTTTTTATACAGACTATATATATATATATACACACACACACACATAAACACACACATACAGAGCACACACACACGTGTGTGTGTGTGTGTGTGTGTGTATATATACACACAGAGTGAGAGATGTATTATAGGAATTGTCTTGTGCAACCATGGGATTGGAAGTCTGAATTCCATAGGGCATGTTGCAAGCTGGAAATTTTTTAAAAGATAATTCTGAAATCCAGGACATCCAATCTCTGTAGGGTAGACTGCAAGCTGGGAAGTCTGATAACAATGAACTTGAATTCCCCAGGAGAAATGAGCTGGCTAAAGAAGAGGCAGAAATTTTTCTTTCTGACTTCTGAAATCCTCACTTCTCCCTTTAGGACCTACTGTTTAGATAATGACACTCCTCTCACTATTGAGGCAATTTCCTTTGTTGATTGTAGATGCAATCAACTGACTAATTATGTAAATTCATCTATGAAATGCCCTCATAGTAACAATATAAAGCCCTTGTTTTCTTTCTTTTTTTTTTTTTTTAAGATTTATTTATTTCTCTCCCCTTCCCCCCCACCCCGGTTGTCTGTTCTCTGTGTATATTTGCTGTGTCTTCTTTGTCCGCTTCTCTTGTCAGCGGCACAGGAATCTGTGTTTCTTTTGTTGCGTCATCTTGCTGTGTCAGCGCTCCGTGTGTGCGGCGCCATTCCTGGGCAGGCTGCACTTTCTTTCGTGCTGGGCGGCTCTCCTTACGGGGCACACTCCTTGCGTGTGGGCTCCCCTACGCAGGGGACACCCCTGCGTGTCAGGGCACTCCTTGCACTCATCAGCACTGCGCGTGGGCCAGCTCCACACAGGTCAAGGAGGCCCGGGGTTTGAACCGCGGACCTCCCATGTCGTAGACGGACGCCCTAACCACTGGGCCAAGTCCGCCGCCAAGCCCGTGTTTTCTTGACCAAACAACTGGACAATGGAACTTAGCCAAGCCGACAAATGAAATTAACCATCTCACATAATCACAGCAGGTAATCTATTTGTTCTGTTTTTCTCTTGCTGATGTTCTGCCTTTAGACCCCCATTCTCCTTCTGCCTGGCTTGTTGTATTCTCACCTGTGTCCAGCAGTCATCCTTGGTATTCCCTCTGTATTTCCCAATGGTTGGATTCATTGCTTCCTAGATCTCCCGGCTTTCTCTTTTTACTGTTTACTTACTTATTTTGGTGTTACACGCCTTAAATTGATTTTAAAAATGGTACAGTCATGCAGAAATGTAGACCACAGACATTTCTAAGGATCCAGGAAACCCCCATCCCCACTGCAGTTGGGGGCCCATTAAGTTCCTGAGGGTGGAACAAAATTCCCAGAGCAGACAAGAAGAATACTGTGAGGTCGCACTGGTGGAGGACTTGGGACTGCACCCCATCCCATCCTTTCGCACTGGTGGAAGATGAATTCTAGTTTACCCTAGAAGGACTTCCTCAGCTGAGTCGAGAGATAGCCCAGTGGACTCTGAGGGAACAGCTGTAGCTCTCCATGAGGCAACTGATCTTAGGAAGGCCCTGAGAAAGATGACTTGACTAGCCACAGAATGAAGATGAGCTTTCCTGAGCCCTTTCCACCTTGGTTTGGGATACAAAGTAAAAGGGGTGTCCTGTTTCTAGGGCCTGGGAAGCTGACATTTTTCAGGAGTAGAGATCCCACCTGACTTCGCCCAGCTGGCTCAGAGCCCAAGAGGCTGGGCTCGATCCTGTCCAGCACCTTCTGAGCACCATTTACTGGGAAGAGGAACTGGGGAGGTTTTTCTAAAATTCAATCCCCTAATCTCAAGGTAGTGAGGAAGGTTGGGCCCTAGAGCAAACCAAACCCCTTCTTTCCTCACAGGTTAAGGTTGAGCTTATTTATGTTTCCTGTGAAGGGAGAGCTGGTCTTGAGCTAGAATGCCAATGGGCTCTTTTTTTTTTTTTAAGAGAAATTTCGCTGCTTTTTTTTAAAAAAATTATTTTTTATTTCTCTCCCCTTCCCTGTCCACCCCACCCCCAGTTGTCTGCTCTCTGTGTTCATTCACTGTATATGTTCTTCTCTGTCCACTTGGATTCTTGTCAGCGGCACCCGGAATCTGTGTTTCTTTTTGTTGCATCATCTTTCTGCGTAAGCATGTGTGTGGTGCCACTCCTGGGCAGGCTGCACTTTTTTTGCACCAGGTAGCTCTCCTTACAGGGCGCATTCCTTGTGCGTGGGGCTCCCCTATGCAGGGGACACCACTGCATGGCACAACACTCCTTGTGCTCATCAGCACTGCGCATGGCCCAGCTCATCACACACAGGTCAGGAGGCCCTGGGTTTGAACCCTGGACCTCCCATGTGGTAGGTGGATGTTCTATCCATTGAGCCAAATCCACTTCCCACCAATGGGCTCTTAAAGGCAGTAAGAAGTGAGGAAGGGAAATGGAGTTTGGCCCAGTGGTTAGGGCGTCCGTCTACCACATGGGAGGTCCACGGTTCAAGACCCGGGCCTCCTTGACCCGTGTGGAGCTGGCCCATGCGCAGTGCTGATGCGTGCAAGGAGTGCCCTGCCACGCAGGGGTGTCCCATGCGCAAGGAGTGTGCCCCTAAGGAGAGCCGCCCAGCGCGAAAGAAAGTGCAGCCTGCCCAGGAATGGCGCCGCCCACACTTCCCGTGCTGCTGCCGGACAACAGAAGCGGACAAAGAAACAAGACGCAGCAAAGAGACACAGAGAACAGACAACCGGGGGAGGGGAGGGGAATTAAATAAATAAAAATAAATCTTTAAAAAAAAAAAAAAGAAGTGAGGAAGATCTCTTCTCTTCCTCACTGTTCCAAGCCTTCCCTTCCTGCTCCCGAGCTCAGCCTTGACTATCATTTGCCACCAATATGGAAAGAAACCATTTAAAGTGCGGAGAGTTCCTAAACTTTTCCAGAGTAGGCTATGGCTTTAAGCAGACCTAGAATATTTGCTCTTGCCTGAGGGATTTGGCCAGTCACCCAGGCTCTCCCGGAGCTTTTAAGTTTGTTTATTAACTAATTTCACATTTTAAAGATGGTATGAGGAGAGGGCCTGGTGATGACAACCCTCCACATGCCTGGCTCTTGAGTCATACCGTTCCAATCTGGACTGGCTGCTTTCTATGCCTGGAATGCAGTTATCATCTTGTAAACTCCCTTCACCATCTTCCTAGAGATTCCCATTGCTTCCCTCTTGGACGGGGTCTCCAGTTTTCTCGATATCATGCCATCACTTTCTTTAGTTCACTTCTTTTGAAGCACCCTCCAGGGACTTTCTGAGAAAGGGTGTGTGAGAGCTAAAAATATTGAGAACTCATATGTTTAACAAGTCTTTATTTTACCCTCATACTTGATTAATGTTTTGTTTGGGCATGGAGTTGTGTGTGTGTGTGTGTGTGGTTTTTTGTTGTTGTTGAAAATAATTTTCCTTCAAAATACTGAAGGGACTTGAATGATCTTCTAGTGCATTCCATCTTCAAGTGCTATTAAGAATCCAGAGCCTCAACAGACTTCAGCTCCTACACTTTGATTTATTGGACTGACCCCACTCAGCTAACATGGAGTTGAAGGTCAACCACCACACCATGGAGCCTAGAGTGCCTACAGCTGAAAGCAGGAGGACTGCATCCAGTATCCATGTGGAATCTAAGCCCCCACTTGACATAGATGTGCAATGGACACAACCAATCCAATGTCCACAGAGAAAATGTGGAATGGGTGTGGGAAGGGTAGCCATGGGGGCTGCTGGGTTTGGGGAATGGGAAGAGATGAGATGTGGAGGCGTTTTCGGGACGTGGAGTTGTCCTGGGTGGTGCTTCACGGACAATTACAGGACATTGTAGACCCCCCCAGGGCCCACTGGATGGAACGGGGGAGAGTGTGGGCTATGATGTGGACCATTGACTATGGGGTGCAGTGATGTTCAGAGATGTACTTACTGGGTGCAATGGATGTCTCACGATGATGGGAGAGAGTGTTGCTGTGGGGGGAGTGGGGGGTGGGGGCGGTGGGGTTGATTGGGACCTCGTATTTTTTGAATGTAATTCGTAAAAATAAATAATTTTAATTAGAATAAATAAATAAATAAATAAATAAATAAATAATTCTGAAACCATTCTAATTCTTTCTCTTTAGTACAGTCCTGTTTCATTTTTTATTTTTGGATTATGGTAGAATCTTCTCTTTCATCCTGAATTGTGGCACTTTTTAAGCACTTCCTTTCTTTCTGAAACAACAATATGTTCAAGGCTCATTTTGGTTTTTCCTACCTCAACCCTGCAATCAACTGTTTCTCCAAAGAACTCTGGTTCTTTTTAGTGGAGAAGGCTATTTAGCTACTAAGATCGCAGCTGTAGGTGAGCTCACTGCTATTAGGTGTTGCTGCTTCTGGGTCCTCTCAGTGGACAGAGCTAGGGAACTTTCCAAGCCTCTTATAACCCAACACCACAGGATATGTTCTATTTTTCTCCCCTTCATATTTGTAACTGCCTTCTCTAACAGTGAATAATTATTTACTCCTATTATTACCTCAGAGCGCTGCAGCTAAAGAGATCTTAGAGATAGAGTCTGAGGATCCCACCTTCCAGATGAAGAAACTGAGCAATAAATAAAGTAATAGTATAAAATGTAATGAAATAAATAGTGAAGCAAGTAGACAGCCCAAGACACGAGATAGTTAGTGTAGTTTTTTCATTTGAGAATTGTATGATAATATGCTCAGCATTAGAGGAACATTACTAATATGCCATTAATGTTTTTTAAGGCATTTATTATGCTAACATTTATATAACATAACATTTCCCATTTTAACCACCTTCAAGTATGTCATTTATTTTTAAACTCTTCTTCCATAATTTCTTGTAAAGAATGTTTTTGGGGACTGAAGTTACCTGGCACTGATAACCTAGTATTAATATTTTATTCACTGAATAATCAAAAAATTTTTTTTCTCCTGGACAAAAAGTGGAAATTCAGAGAGAGCATTCTCCCTGAAATGTCCTCTTTTTAAAAGTTGTATTTTTCCGGACCTGTTCTTTCTGTACAGGGCGGTTTTCCCACTATTTGTGCGTAAATTCCACTAGTGCAAGGAAGAGAATTTGGAGAGAAGCTACTTCCAACTCAGTGACAGAGCCCTGGTCCAGAAATGTCCCAGCTATTCTTCCTGGAGGCGACCTCTTCATTTTCCTCCGCATTGTCCCACCTCCCTGTTCAAGTGTCCTTGGGGCTGCTTCAAAGGATTTCCTGGACGTCTGGTCTATGACAACAGTGGCCTCATGTCTTCTCCCAACAGCTGGAAGTGAATTTTTTCAGTGACCTTAACAACACTATTCAAGAATTTCCTCCTTGGCTTACTTGTTAGTTCTTCCTGAGGACCATAACAAGGTCAAGGACAGTAAGTCAGGGTGGTGGTGGTGGGAGCATCTAAATGCACTCTGTAATCCACTTCACTCATTACCTAATCTTTTTTAAATGCTGCCCAACCCTTCCCACAGAGGTACCTTTTTCTAATTTGCACAAAGGACCTGCTGGGGCCACTGGTTGCCCTTGTTATTTAAGCTTGGATCCAGGGAAGAAGTGTGGAGAGTGGCAGGGAGTTTAGGTGCTGTGAGGGGCAGAAAGCTGTGCATAGGAAGCAGCTGGCTGCCAGAGAGGAGCATTGTGGGGAAAGACTAAGGTGCCTGTCTGGGTATTTAATTGTTATAAATTTTCATTACTTGGTATACAATGTAACCATTTCCCTATTTCAGCAAAATCTTCATTACTTTATTTTTTTTTAAATGTTGGCTAAACAGTCTTGGAGAGACGATGTATGGCTATTGTGCCCTCACATAGAAGATAAGTCCTGCTTCAAGGCTGTCAGTTTGGGGTAACTTGGAAAAATGTATCTCTATTATGCTGTATACTAACTTTACATCCCCAAAAGTTCCTTATAGAAATGGAGCTGTTTTACCAGGCAAATGTTTGAGGTAGGTAGTTATAAATAATCAGTTAAATTCCTATGGATTTTCATAATCCCTCCTTATGGAAGTATGTATTAACATTTTATTAACTTGCGGACCCTAGAATTCAGCTGTGTGCTAATTTCGGGTTCTTTGCACTTTGTACCCATGTAATGACTGCCAGTGAGTTACTTGGCTTTATGTGTCCCCTAGGATTTTTCATGACTTAAGCCTGTCTTGGTTTCCTCCTTTTCCTCTCTGAACCTGAACTCCATGGCTACACTAAAGTTTGTGTTTGTGCTGCTTTTTTATTTTTAATAGGGTACCAGAACATCTCGTGAAGAGCATAACTTGGCAGACACTGCAAGCTGTAAATTTTTGCCATAAACACAATGTAAGTATTATGATCTCCCTTGGAAAATCAGAAGGCTGTTCTTAAACTGAGGTGTAGTATTTACACAATGTTTATATTATGCTTCTGTGATATAATTTTTATCCAAATCTTCAGAAGCCTGATTGGGGTAGGTAGAGTCTAAAAAGGCCAACCCAGCTACCTCAGGTTATATGAAAAATACATTTCTATGGTTTTGTGAAACTAGTAGTATATTTAAAATACAATCCCATTCACCTGGAGTCTGTATTGGCCTGGTACCTCCAAAAAGGCCCAGGTAACTCATGCCTGTTTAGTTACAGTAAGAGGAGTCCCAAGTATGGTTGCAGTTAGAGGAGTCCCAAGTATGGTGCACTAGTGCTGGCATATGAGCACCAAGTCTAGACTGAAGAGCTCAGTGGAATCCTCTGAAACCTCCAGCCACAACCATCCTGGCCAGAGGAGGCACAGTGCCCTGCTGTCCAGGTGGCATGATTTCACAGATGCTGGGAAGCCTGCTGCTCCCTCAAATCCTAACATGACCCTCTCCTTGCACATAGAAAGTGGGTTCCAAAGTTAGCGCTTCATTTTTGCCAGGAAGGCAATTTGACTGCAATATGTTATCCCACCAAGCGCCAGGGGCCGGTTAGCCAGTAGGGCTGAATACCCTTCCTAGTGCTATTCCCAGTGATTTCTCCTGAGGCTGCATTTCCAGAAGGAGAATATATGAGAGTAGCCTGCACTTCTTCCCACTGCACCTTCACTGAGGCTTCAAATACTTGTCAAAAAGCATGTACACCAAGGAGGCAACACGTTATATTGCTAATTACTGTGAATAAGGGTTAGCAGTTTCCTGAGAACAGGTTTTAGGATGGAGGTGCCAGGGAAACACTAACAACCAAAGTAAAAATGCATAGTCCAGTTTCCTGGAGAGCCCAGCTCTGGTTGGCATCCTGTGCTTGTCTGATGGGGAAGGGTACAGAAACTTGTAAAGAATTCCTGGCACAGGATGGGGGCACATTCTTGCTTACAAGTACTTCTGACCATAATGGCATCCGATATTCACAGGTGTTCTCATTTATAGCAATGTGTGAACCCAGTGGTAATTGAGTAGAGATCTCAGAGCCATTAATGGCTAAAATAGATTATGATAAAATAATTAAGAAGTTGCCTCCCAGAAGATCTGCCAGAATAATAAATACCTGTGAGGAAACATTGGTGCTGACCCCGACCCTTTGCGTGAGCACAAGGCCAGACTCAAGAAGAGCCCCACGTGCCCGCCCCAAATTCCACAAAGGCAAGAATAAGCGCGGGGTTGCAGGCTGTGGGCCAGAGGGTCTCTCAGGCTTCAGGCATATCCAACATTCTCCTCCAGAAAGGAAACCCCTTGGGAGAGGGGAAGATGATTAGGAACCCGCTATTTGGACCCAACTGTTGTTTTTTATGTATTTGTTAATAAAATTATTGATTTCTTCTTTGCCATTTAATTTTTTTAAAAAAGATCACGTGACGATTCTTAAGCGTTCCCTGCAACATCACCCTGCTAAAGAACGGCCGCTGTGGTCTGGAAACCACGAGTGATTTGAGTCTAAATGACTGTACAGCGGCCACATCCCGTGGGGCGGATGTAGCGCTGAGCCCTTGACTGTGGGACTGAGCTGACACCTAGTGACTCTCCCCGGAGAGGGGTTGGGGGAGGGGGCACTTCTGTTTATCTCATCAGGGCGAACGTCAGAGCTGGAAGGGAGATCTCCTGGCCCCGCGGGTGGTTCCCGCCCTTCTCTTCCCCAGTTTATCTCAGCAGGCCCAGGGCTTGTCCTGTTTACCAGGCACTGTGTTCTCTTCTCAAACCACCAGGTAGTGAATTCTGCTTAGGCACCACCTTGCAGCTCCTGTAACAGTGTTGCAGGTTTCACCCACAGCCTTTTAGCAGTTTTCCCTTTGGCCTAGGGCAGCCAGATTAAATACAGGACTCCCAGTTAAATTTTAATTTCAGATACACAATGAATAATTTTTTAAAAGTATAAGAATGTCCCTAATAAGTATGTCCCAAATTCTGCATGGGACATACTAACACTAAAAGTTATTTGTTGTTTATCCGAAATTCAGATTTAAGAGGACATCCTATATTGGTATCTGATAAATCTGGCAACCCTACTTCACCTTCTCCTTTCAACTTCCTGGTCCTTTTGGTCAGAATTTGGGGGTGATTCAGGCCGTGAGAAGTCTGATACTAGATTTATTTTAGGTTGCTACTTTACTTATCCAAAAGGCCAAGAAAGAGTCAAAACAGGTTTTCAAATATTTGCTAAGTATTCCTATGTTTTATTTATCTTACATATTATAGATGCTCCTTACTGATCTGTTTTTGTTTTATTTTTTGTGACTAGTGCATACATAGAGATGTGAAGCCAGAAAATATCCTTATCACAAAACATTCAGTGATTAAACTCTGTGACTTTGGATTTGCTCGGCTTTTGAGTGAGTATCGAAATTGTCTTTAAGCTAAGTGTAAAAGATGGAAAGGAGCAAAATACTACAGAAAGGTAATCCTTATATATGTAAGGCATAATCTTACTATGAATTATAATTCTATAATTACTGAAAACGTGTCGTCACAAACAAGGATTTAAAAATATATGCTTTATATAAATTATACCACAGTAAAGTTGATATTAACAAGTTATGTTACCGTTCTTGTTTTGTTTTGTTTTACCATTTTTTTGTTGAAATAGTACTTTTCAGAAATTCAGAAGAGTGGTTCTCAACCTTGGCTGCAGATAAAAATTATCTGGAGAACTTTTAAAACTATTCCCTTCAGGCCCTCCCCCAGGAATTCTGGTTTAATTGGATGGAAATTGGCCCAAGCATCAGTATCTTTAAAAATACTATATTCCAAGTAATTTCATTGTGCAACTAGCATTGAGAGCCATTGATGTGGAAAACTCATAAGATTGGGCACAATCTTGACTTCTTAGGAATTCCGCTCCCAGTTTTGATTCTAGACTTCCCTGCTCTTTCTGTTTTCCATGCTCCATCCTTGGCCAGCTGGACCGAGTGACTACTACACGGATTATGTGGCTACCAGGTGGTACCGCTCCCCCGAACTGTTAGTGGGGGACACTCAGTATGGCCCCCCAGTGGATGTTTGGGCAATCGGCTGTGTCTTTGCTGAGCTGCTGTCAGGCTTGCCCCTGTGGCCAGGAAAATCTGACGTGGATCAGCTCTATCTGATTAGGAAAACCTTGGGTAAGTCATGTTCTTGTCCTGCTTATGGGGGAACTGAATGTTTTTATCCAAGACAGCGCAGAACAGAGCCCAAGTTCCTAGTTTCATCTCACACCCTTTCACAATTAGGAAGGTCTTTACCAGAAACTCTGGAAGACTCATTAAAACAGCTCCAATAAAGGCGTCCACATTTGCTTTAATAAAAATAACTAACAATTGTTGAGTACTTACTAAGTGCTCAAAAGACATAGGATTCTCTCTTCAGCATAATTTGGATCAGGTTATACTCTGAATAATAATAGCAGTAATAAAAACTTATATTTCTCTAAGGCCTGAACTGTTTACAGAATGATTTCATGTTCTACTTCATTTCTTATGATGTGGTGATTCATTCCTTGTATGTTTTTGACTCCAGCCTGCTAGGATGAGCTGGATTATAGACTATAGAGGAGAATTCTCAACCCTTGAAGTGTCGGGAAGAATGGCTGGTTTCTTCTAAAATGTCACTCTTTTTGCCTTGCTTTCCCACCCCAATGCCTTGTCCTTTTTCTCTTACCTTACCTGATGGGAGGGGGGAAAGGGGAAGAGAGACAGATGAAAAGTTTCCACGAGTAGTGATTGCCTTCTTCAAAAGTCAGAGAGTTTAGACACTACCCTTCTCCTCACCCCCCCATTTAAAGCAAACTCTTCCTCCTCTAAACTCTTGTAGCACCTGCTATCACTGTGCCTTGGCTTGTATTCTTAGCTTCCAGAGACACTATGATATCATGTCTTAGATTTCAGTTTATCCTCCACTGAGGTTTGCACAGAGTAGACAGTAACTATTTGCTGATAGTTTGGTTTTGTTCAGGGAAGTATAAAGGACTGTGTAGCCCTTCCAGGGGCACTCAGTCTCCCTTTAGTGTTTCCACCAGCGATTTCAGGGTCTGTCCCCTACCCCCGTGTTTCCCCCTCCAGGGATCTGATCAAACAGCGATCTGTTCAGGTCCAGGGAACTGTGTTCAGGATGAGGTCACTGAGAACTAGGGCAAGGCATTCACAGTATTTTTTGGTTGCTTATCCAAAATGGGGTGTGGCACAGCAGCTTTTGGATTTGAGAGATAAAGTTCCCAAACAAACTGGTAAAATTAGATAACTCGATACCCTGGAGTAGGAACTCCAGCTCGGTCCAATGGCAGAATGTGCAGAGGCCCTGGCCGGGAGGTTCTTGTTTACCACTGTGCTCTGGGAAGCGGGCCTGGCCCGCCCCATGGGAGCCCTTCGAGCATCTTCTTATGTTCTCTGCAAAATGCCTCTTCAAGTGCCACGTCCCTAGGATTTTACACAGGGGCCATTTTAGCTGATTTGGTTGAAACGTAGGCAGGATGAGGTTCACATCCTCTGTACATTCCCCAGAATGGAAATGCTTCTCCTTTTGTTGTATGACTTCATATCCTAAGTGCTTCTAAACAGCAGGTGAAATGGAATTTCCAAGTGACCACTAGGAGGCAAACAAGAAAAGATGGTTCCAATTTGAAAATGTATTCCTTCTAGCTTGAAAACCTTCCATGATTTGCTCACTTGTTCTCTCCTCCCCCTCCCTCCTTTCCTCCTTCCTTCCTTCCCTCCTTTCTTTTTTCCTTCCTTCCATCCTTCCCCCTCCCTCCCTCCCTTTCTTCCTTCCAGTGCCTACTCTGTGTCGCACAATTCTAAGTGCTAAGCCAATACACTCTACTTATCTTGTCCCATCAAGATTCAGTTAACACTATTTTCATTCATAATCATTGTACTTTTTTAAAAGATTTTTTTATTTTATTTATTTCTCTCCCCCCCCGCCCACCCCAGTTGTCTCTTCTCTGTGTCCATTTGCTGTGTGTTCTTCTTTTTGTTCACTTCTGTTGTTGTCAGCAGCATGGGAATCTGTGTTTCTTTTTTGTTGTTGTTGTTGTGTCATCTTGCTGTGTCAGCTCTCCATGTGTGCGGTGCCATTCTTGGGCAGGCTGCGCTTTCTTTTGCACTGGGCGGCTCTCCTTATGGGGCGCACTCCTTGGGCGTGGGGCTCCCCTACGCAGGGGACACCCCTGCATGGCAGGGCACTCCTTGCGCACATCAGTACTGCACATGGGCCTGCTCCACACAGGTCAAGGAGGCCCGGGGTTTGAACTGCGGACCTCCCATGTGGTAGACGGACACCCTATCCACTGAGCCAAGTCCGCTTCCCCATAATCATTGTACTTTTGCTCTGAAAAGATCGGCTGTTATTTTTGTATTTCTGAGTTTTTTGGCTTAGATTCCTCAAATAAATTTTAAGCCCTAGAAGGGCGACAACCTCGTTCCCTTCGGTTTCTGTTGCACGCCTCCAGTGTGCCGAGCTTTGTTCACTGTAGGGCTCCTCAAGGCTTGATGGCTTCTGGGATGCCTTTCCCTCTGAGCAGATGAGAGAACTGCAGCCATAGGTGTGTGCACGAACAGACACAGCATCTGGAACCATGTCAGTGTCTGCTAACTAACCTCATTTTATTTCCTTCTTTATTCTTGTGCAAAGGAGATCTCATTCCTAGGCACCAGCAGGTATTTAGCACGAATCAGTACTTCAGTGGTGTGAAAATTCCAGACCCCGAAGATATGGTGAGTGACCAGAGTGCTTAAGTGGTGAAGGTTCTGCTTACATGCTGGGTGGCAGGACTGGCCAGGCCAGGCACCTGGGGTTTGGTGGTTGCTCACCTGCCTAAGCCCCATGGCCACCCTGTGCTAGAAGGTCAGTCTAAGGATGAAAAAGAAATTCTGGGCAAGTTGACTAGCAAGCCCCTGGCCGTCAGTGCTAATTGAGATGCTGCTGCTAAGGTTCAGCCAGCACCATGGACAGGAAAGCCTACACCTGCCCTTCATCATTTGCAGCAATTGAACTGAGGTAGCTCAGAGTAAATCAACCTTTAGACAGTGACCCATGAAGGAAAAGTTAACTCTTCTTGCCCACCAATGCCTAAATCCTCTGCTCTAAAGTGCTTTCACTGCCCAAACCATGGGTCAAAACCTGATGAGTTGGCTTGGTCAGCCTTATACTGGTGCCTGTTCTCTGTGAACAATGTATGGAAAATGAAAAATGAAAAAATGCCGATGCCCTTAACTCATTTCTAACAATTTATCACAATGAAATCATTAGACAAGGGCATAAAGATGTAGCAATATTTAATAGATAGAATTTCCTTGAGTATTCCACCAGTAGGGGATTAATTATTATACGTTGTCGTACATCCTTATAGTAGAAAGACTACATAAGCATTAAAAAATAATGACGGAAGCAGACATGGCTCAACAGATAGAGCATCCGCCTACCATATGGAGGTCCAGGGTTCAAACCCAGGGCCTCCTGGCCCTTGTGGTGAGATGGCCCATGAGTGGCACTGCCACACACAAGGAGTACTCTGCCATGTAGGGGAGTACCCCTTGTAGGGGAGCCCCACGCAAAAGGTGTGCACCCCACAGTTAGCCGCCCCATGTGAAAAAGAGCACAGTTAGCCCAGGAGTGGCACTACATACATGGAGAGCTGACGCAGCAAGATGATACAATGAAAAGAGACACAGATTCCTGGTGTCATTGAAAATGCAAGACAGCACAGAAGAACACACAGCAAATGGGCACAGAGAGCAGACAACAGAGGTGGGGGAGTAAATAATAAAATAAACCTTAAAAAGAAAAATGAGAGGAGGCAACAAGCAAGATGGTGGTGGAGTAGGGAGTTCCTAGAGTCAGCTCCTGCTACAGGGCAGTTAGTAATCACCCAGAGCTCCCTGGAGCTAGCTGAAGCACCTCTTTGGAGGCTCCAGGGGACCAGAAGAGCATCCTGCAACATCCTTGAAGGAATGGAAGGAGGAGACTAACTATCTGCAGAGAAGATTTGTAAGTAGAGAACTCCACATCACAGAGGCCAGCGCCCATCCTCCACTGGAGGCACAAGCTGCCTCGGGAGCTATTCCACAGCTGGAATTGAAAGCTCCACTTCCCCAAAATGGGTGAGGAAGAGACAGTTAGGCACCAACTTCAGCTACTGATAAGTAAATTCAGCGGGTTAAAGTATAATCCTGAGAACGCTGATGTTTGAACTTGTCCAAGTCAGAAAGAGGCCAGTAGCTGCCATCTTAACTCCATGCCTGGCACGAAGGAAAGCGGGTGGATTGAAAATCACAGCACTGGAGGGGACCGGCTTCTTTCCATCCAGATCAGAGTGCAGCTCTTGCCTAGGCCCAGTGCCACCTCCGGCAGGGAGGAAGCTGGGGGACCTGAGCCTCTCCAGGAGATTACTGGCCAAGCTGTGGAGGCCGGTGATTATCCTACATTGGCAGTGCAAGCCGCCCCAGGAGCAATTCTGTGGCTAGAATTTGAAGCTCCATTTCCCAAAAACGGGAGGAAGAGACGGTTGGCCACCGATTTCAGCTACTGATTCAGCTGGCTAAAGTATAACCATTAGAACAGCTAAAGTTTAAACCTGTCCAAGTCAGAAAGAGGCCAGTGGCTGCCATTTTGACTCCACCCCCAACATGACAGGAAGCTGGACTGATAGAAAATCACAGTGATGGTAGGAACTGGTTTCTTTCTCCCAGACCACCCTGCAACCCTAGCCTAGGCCTCAGCCCCCTCTCTGGCTGGGAGGAGGAGGGTGGCAGACCCTGCACCAACCTACCCAGGTAATCCAGGTAACTGCAGGTACCACTGGATGGCATAGACTGAATAATTGAAGTCTACAAGGGCAAATGAGGTCATCTTGGACCCACACTATACATTGCTGCCCACAGTGCAGCTCCAACCCA
This sequence comes from Dasypus novemcinctus, assembly GCF_030445035.2. Taxonomy (NCBI): domain Eukaryota; kingdom Metazoa; phylum Chordata; class Mammalia; order Cingulata; family Dasypodidae; genus Dasypus; species Dasypus novemcinctus. The sequence goes on from NC_080675.1 coordinate 61,764,255, forward strand.
CCCAGGCAGGGCAGAAAAGGGCATGAAGTTTCATCAGTCTCTCTGGGCAACTATAGTCTTGGCCTGCACGACTTGGATTATCCCACAGAGCTCTGATTCTGTCCCTACCCCTGGCAAATGAGAAAGTTGGGAGAAGCTTCATCAGTCCCTGGGGCAATGAGAGCAGCTTGAACCTCCACAGCTTATAGCACCAACTACATCCTTCGCTCCTACTGCACAACCAGCAAGAGGGAAAGGGAAGGAAGCCCTAAACTAAAGAGAAAAGCTGCATCCAGAATAAATACTCTAGTAAACCAGATGCCAAGACACCAACAAAAAAATTACAATCCACATCAAGACACAGGAAGATAAGGCCCAGTTAAAGAAACAAGATAAGCCTCTAGATGACATAAAGGAGTTGAGACAACTCATTATAGATGCTCAAACAAATCTCCTTAATAAATTCAATGAGATGGCAAAAGAGGTTAAGGATATTAAGAGACACTGGATGGGCACAAAGAAGAATGTGAAAGCATACATAGAAAAATAGCAGATCTTATGGGAATGAAAGTTGCAATAAAAAAACATGGGAATCATATAATAGCAGATTTGGGGAGGCAGAAGAAAGAATTGGTAAGCCTGAAGAAATGGCCTCTGAAAGTAACATACAAAAGAACAGATGAAGAAAAGAATGGAAAAAATTGAACAAAGTCTCAGGGAAAAAAATGACAGCAAAAGGCCTGCAAACATACGTGTCATGGGTGTCCCAGAAGGAGAAGAGAAGGGAAAAAGGGCAGAAGGAATATCTGAAGAAATAATGGTAGGAAATTTCCCAACCCTATTGAAGGATATAGATATCTATCTCCAAGAGTACAACATACTCCCATCTGAAGAATGTCAAATGCCAAAGACAAAGAGAGAATTCTGAAAACAGCAAGAGAAAACCAATACATAACATATAAGGGATACCAAATAAGATTAAGTGCTGATTTCTCACCAGAAATGCAAGAAGGCAGTGGTATGATATATTTAAGATACTAAAAGAGAAAAACTTCCAGCCAAGAATCATATCTGGCAAGATTGTCTTTCAAAGATGAGGGCGAGTTTAGAATATTCACAGATAAACAGAAACTGAGAGAATTTCTAAGCAAGAGACCTGAATTTCAGGAAATTCTAAAGGGTGTGCTAGAGCCTGAAAAGAAAAGACAGGAGAGAGAGGCCTAGAAAAGAGTCTAGAAATGAAGATCATATAAATAAAAGTAACTAAAAGTGTCGAAAGAGTGGTGAAAATAAAATATGACAGATAAAACTCAAATAGTCAGTAATATACTTAGCCAACAATGTAAAGCACTTGTATTCAGAAAACTGCAACCTCAATGTTAAAGGAAATAAAAAAAGCCCTAAATAGCTGAAAGAACATTCCATGCTCATGAATTGGAAGACTAAATGTCATTAAGATGTCGATTCTACTCAAATTGATACACAGATTCAAAGCAATCTAGATAAAAATTCACTACCATTTTTTTAAAAATTGAAAACATGATTATCGTTATTTATTTGGGAAGGGTAAGGGGTCCTGAATAGCAAGAAACATGTTAAAAAGGAAAAGCAGACTCTCGTCTCTAGACTTTAAATTATATGACATAGCTATGGTGAAAAACAGCATGGTACTGGCATAAAGACAGACACATAGACCAATGGAACCAAACTGATGGTTCAGAAACAGACCCTGATATGTATGGTGATTTTTTTTTTTTAAGATTTATTTTTTATTTCTCTCCCTTTCCTCCCCCCCCGCCTACCTGCCCACTCCGTGTTCTTCTATGTCTGCTTGTATTCTTATCAGCGGCACCAGGAATCTGTCTCTTTTTTTTTTGTTGCGTCATCTTGCTGCATCAGCTCTCCATGAGTGTGGCACCACTCCTAGGCAGGCTTCACTTTTTTCACACAGGGCGGCTCTCCATGTGGGGCACACTCCTTGCATGTGGGTCTCCCCTACATGGGGAACACCTCTGTGTGGCATGGCACTCCTTGTGCGCACCAGCACTGCATGCGGGCCAGCTCACCACATGGGTCAGGAGGCCCTGGGCTTGAACCCAGGATCTCCATATGGTAGGCGGACGCTCTATCAGGTGAGCCAAATCTGCTTCCCTGGTCAAATGATTTTTGACTGCCTGTCAAACCCATACTGCTGGGGCAGAACAGTCCATTCAACAAATGGTGCTGAAAAAACTGGATATCCATATTCAAAAGAAGGAAAAGAGGACCCCTATCTCACACCTTATCCAAAAATTAACTCAAAATGGATCAAAAACCTAAAAATAAAAGCAAGAACCATAAAGTTTCTAGAAGAAATTGTACGAAAATATCTTCAAGACCTGGTGGTAGGTGGTGGATTCTTAAAGGAGATAAGAAGAGGACTGGGATGGACTACTGATGTTTAATGTATGTAGAAGTTTTAATTAGCTTTACTGTAAAAGTGTGGAAATGTATAGAGTGGATGGTAATACATAGTAACAGCTAGTGATACATAGTAACATAGTGGTTAAAAATGGTAGTCTAGGTATGTAAATGTCAACTGACAGAATGCTAGAGAATAATCTAAGAATCGAACAGCACAGTAAACCAAGAGGTGGATGAGAATTGTGGTTGATGGTACAGATGCAAGAGTGTCCTTTGTTAGCTAGAGCAAATTTACATCACTATTGTAGGGTGGCAGGAATATGGAGAAGCATGGGAAAGACACAACTGGAGTGACCCATGGACTGTGGTTAGCAGTAATAATATAATATTCTTGCATCTATGCCAAAGATATACTGTGTGGTAGTGGGGCAGTATGAAAAATGTGCGCCAAATGTACTCTATGGATGTGGTAACAATCAGATGATATTATATTATTTGTAAAAATTTTTCACCATAGTGTGGTGTGTTGATAGAGGGGTGTTATTTGGGAATTATGTACATGGTGCATGATTATTTTATAAGTTTATAACTTTGGTCATAAAAGATTATGTAAAAAATAATAATAGGGTGGGTTGGGGGGAAAATACACCAATAAGATAAGGACTATATTTAGTCAGTAAGATTTTTGACAATATTCTTTAATAATTTGTAACAAATGTGTCATGACAATGCAAGGTGTTGGTGGACGGTTGATGGTATGGACCCCTGTATGTTAATGCATGTTTGCTTTGTAAGTTCACAACTTTTACTATACACTTATTGTTTATGTATGTTTATATATAAATAATATAAAGATGATAATAATAGGGTGGGTTGGGGGAATATTTTGACAATGCTCTTTAATCATGAGCTAAAAATGTTTACCAACAATGCAAGGTATTGGCGGTAGAGTGAGGTATGAGAGTCCTGTATGATGTTATATATTGTTTGTTTTGTAAGTTCACAACTATTACTATATACTTATTGTTTATGTATGTGTATGTAAGAGTGATATACTTCAATAAATAAAAAGAAAAAAGAAAAAATAATGAGAGGGGAGCAGGTGTAGCTCAGTGGTTGAGCACCTGCTTCCCATGTTCTGGTCCTGGGTTCAATCCCCGGTACCTCCTCAAAAAAAAAAAAAAAACTAGATATATATGTATTGACCTAAAAAATGTCCATAACATACCATTAAATGAAAAAAAAGTTATTAAACAGTATATCTATTATGACATTTTAGTAAATATTTAATACATGCATAAATATATATTTACATATATAAATACATAATAAATTATGATGACCTTTGGGAAACCATGCAAAGCGTTTTACATTTGTCAAAGAAATGTGCCTGTCCCTCTGAGGTAGAATTGTGGGGAGATTTTTTTTTCTTTGTGATTTTCTGTATTTTCTGAAGGTCTTCTAATAAGCACGTATTATAATCAAAAACATTTTAGAACAAATTGAAGTTTGTAAAAGTCTCAGTTTCTACTGTCTGAGGAATGTAATTTCAAACTGAAACTAACTCTCCAGCTGCTATTTCCAGATGGAGGTTCTGTCTGTCCCTACCGCTTGTGCTCTGGCCGTTCCCTTTCCCTCTTGGCTCATCCCACAGGGAAGGCTTCCACTTCCCCACTGCCTCCCCCTCCCTGCAGCACTCGCAATAGGAAAAGTGGGTCAGGCTGTTATGCTGCAATGGAGAGGCAGGAACGACACCTGGCGTATGGAAGGTGACCCATCTGGCTCCCTCGCGACCTGGACATTCTCAGTTCCGCTCTAAACGTCCCTTAGCAATTTCCTGTTCACTAGTCTGCTGGTGAAACCCCAGAAACAGCCAGGGGTTCATAATGTAAAAACCTTCCCATGGTTTCCCAGAGGTTGTCCTGCAGATTTCCTGTTGACAGAAACACAGGAAGAAGCGACGTGGGGGCTGTGCTGGTTGAACATCTGTGCCCAAGTGTCTCCTAGCCAATAACCCTGATGGTGGGAAGCCAGCTGGCTCCTGGGGCTGGGAAACTGGCTAAGCAGGCAGGATGGGCTCCGGCGTATCAGTCAACCAGCCAGCCTCATCCCCAGGCGTTGTTGCTGAGACAGCAGAGTCCAGTGTCAGCAATACTGTGTCAGTGCAAGCCCTGCTCAGAGTCAACACACAGAAAGAGCAAGAGAAAGATTTAAGCTATGGGGAAGGGGGAAAAAAGTCTACTCTCCAGGGCTGATACAAACCTGTTATAGGACTTTCCCTTCCCTTCCACCTCCTTCCCCTATTGAGTTTAGGGAACTCCAGTCTGAGGCGCTTACCTTTTACTCTTATCAGTGATTCGTTTGGGCAAAACCCAGCGCCTGAAAACATTAAAAAGACTAGTAGGTATTATTTTATGTTTCCGGAGGTCCAATTGAAGTCCAGCATTTCAATATTTTAAATCTGTCATGAAAATAATATGTTTCAGATTCATGATTTGCCTGAACATCATTATGAAACACTTAAGTTTCTTTCGGCTCATCTAAAGACAGTGGCAGAAAACTCAGAAAAAAATAAGGTAGGTAAAGTGCATATTGAAGAAATATTTCCAGTGGCTTGAGTTCAAAAAGATTGCCTCACTGCTTCATGGCAAATGGTCAAAAATGTGTTTATAATCAATGAAAACTCTAAAATTCATCAAATTCACTATGTAAAGTAAAAATTCCCAAAATACTAATCGTTACCACTTTTTTTAAAAAAAAAAGTTATTTCCTTTCACTTTTGTCCCACAAGCAAAATGAAGAAAAAGGTCAAATTTTAGTTCTTTTATTTTTCACCTTTATCTTGGTTTTGTGAAGAGGTGACATATGTACACGAAACAGCAGCCAACAGGCACCAGTTGCAGTATCCAGTGAAAAATAGCAGGTGTTTTCTTTTTTGTCTTGTCTTGTTTTAAACAGATAAGTCTTTTTTTTTTTTAATCATCACCACATTATCTCTATCAAACAGTACCAAATCTGTTATTCTTTATTATATCCTAATACTCAGTTCATGTTCAGTTTTTCCTGATTGATTTTTAAAAGGCCTTTTTGCAGTTGCTTGTTTAAATCGGGATCCAAACAAGGTCCACTTGCATCTGGTTGATTTGTCTTAATCTTAACTTTTGATCATCTTCATCAGTCACTAATGATTGCTGATCCCATTGTATCATAGAGGTTGCAAAAATGATGATTTTCTATACTTTTGGGCATTATTTCA